>NC_092716.1:155144325-155244109 GCF_047496885.1 Scyliorhinus torazame
GCCATCGCTTCACAGCTCCTAAGAAATTCAAAGATATTGGTCAGCAGGGAAGACTAATGGAGAGATGGTAGTGTAGTGGTAATGTCACTGGACTAGTAATTCAGAAGCCCAGGCTAATGCTCTGGGGACACGGGTTTAAATCCCCAACGGCAGCTGGTGGGATTTAAATTGAATTAATAAATCTGGAATTTAGAAGCACTGAGAAATAGAAGTGATCCGTCGGTGAGGCCAGTTTATGGCTCGCCATAATAATAATAATCTTTATTAAAGACCTCCCATTTGCCTCCCAACAATAATCCCCCCCTGTCAGCAGAGCAATCCCCCTCTGTCCCCCCCCCCCCCCCTATTAACAGCACAACAATCCCAACCCCCCATAACAAACTTATCACCTGCTCGCCCCCCCCCCCCCCCCCCACTGCGTTTCCATGAGCTAGCCCGCCCAGCTAGCCTGGTAGCCCCCACCCACGGTACCAAACATCCTACCCACTATTGTTCTCCCCCCCCCCCCCCCCCCCCCCCCCCGTTCGAGCATACAGATTCAAAACAGCAGTTCCCAACAAACACACAGAAGAAAAATAATCCACCCACCATCCCCCCACAAGAACAAAGTTGACTTACAGAACTGAGCAACGGCCCAAAAGCTGATACAGAAAGCACACCATGTACAATTCAAAACAAAAATAACTTTTACAGAATCGATGCAGCATTACCCGCCCCCAGAGTTCAGTGTCTTCAGTCACCTGACAGCTTTTTATCTTTAACAAAGTCCATCGCCTCGTCTGGCGATCCAGAATAATGCTCCTGCCCCTCATTAGTGACCCACAAACAATCTGGATGTCGCATTCCAAACTTCACACCCTTCTTGAAGAGGGCTGATTTTATTCTATTAAATCCCGCTCTTCTTTTGGCCAGTTCCGTACGCAGGTCCTGGTAGATGCGCAGTATCCTGTTTTCCCACTTGCAGCTCTGTGTCTGCTTGGCCCACCGCAAAATCTGTTCCTTATCCAGGAACTGGCGCATTCACACCACCATCGCCCTCGGCGGCTCAGTCACACGCAGCTTCCTCGCAAGCGCTCTATGCGCTCTGTCCACTTCATAGGCCGAGCAAACACCCCATCACCCATTAACTTTTCAAGCATACTCACCACATATGTCCTTGCGTCCGATCCCTCGCTGCCCTCCGGGAGGCCGACAATCCTCAAGTTCTGTCTACGGGACCTATTCTCCAGGTCTTCCACTTTCTCCTGCAGCCTTTTTTAGTGGTCCTCATCAGCCCCATCTCCACCTCCATCGCGGCGGTTAGCTGGTCCTCGTACTGGGCCACCTTCTCCTCCAGCTTCTGAATCGCCAGTCCGTGGGCATCTAGTCTCTGTTCCGCCCGATCGATCGATGCCTTGATCGGGTCTAAACCTCTTTCTTTTGCTGGGCGAAACTCTCCTGAATGAATTTCACCAACTGTACCGTTTTTTGTTTTTGTTTTTTAAATAATTTTCATTCAAATTTTCACAAAATATCAACAACAAAATACAGAAAGAAAAGAACAACCCCCCCCCACCCACCATATACATAAATAATAAATTAACAGCCTTCATCAACACAAAGGCAAAAATATACGCCCACTCAAGAAAAAAATGAACCAGGCACCGCCCCCCCCCGGTTGCTGCAGCTGCTGACCATCTTCTAACGTTCTGCCAGGAAGTCTAGGAATGGTTGCCACCGCCTGAAGAACCCTTGTACAGATCCCCTCAAGGCGAATTTCACCCGCTCCAATTTAATAAACCCTGCCATATCGGTGATCCAGTGTTCCACGCTTGGGGGCCTCGCATCCTTCCACTGAAGAATCATCCTTCGCCCGGCTACCAGGGACGCAAAGGCCAGAATTCCGGCCTCTTTCGCCTCCTGCACTCCCGGCTCCTCTGCCACCCTAAATATTGCGAGCCCCCAGCCCGGTTTGACCCTGGATCCTACCACCCTTGACACCGTCCTCGCTACACCCTTCCAAAAGTCCTCCAGCGCTGGGCAGGCCCAGAACATGTGGGTGTGATTTGCTGGGCTCCCTGAGCACCTAACACACCTGTCCTCGCACCCAAAGAACCGGCTTATCCTTGCCCCGGTCATGTGAGCCCTATGCAGCACCTTAAATTGTATGAGGCTAAGCCTCGCGCAAGAGGAGGAAGAGTTCACCCTCCCCAGGCATACAAACTGTACCGTTGACCCTGAGCCGCCAAGCCAGAATCTGCACCTCCGCCATGTTTTCCTGTGCTGTAGGTTCTGCATGTGCCTTCTTAGCTCGGCTATTTATTCTTACAAGACCACTTCTGGTCCACGTCTCCATACACTGGTACGGGATTCCTCCTCACTGTCTCACCCATAACCGATTTTCAAATAAAATTCCGAAAAAGTCGGAGGAAAGGTCCAAAAGGTCCGTCACGAGCGGGAGCTACCAAATACGTGACCACCTACTCCATGGCCGCCACCGGAAGTCCCTTCCCACCACCAGCTTAACCAGCATTTTCACGTATGATTTTAACAGCGATATGGGCCTATATGACCCACATTCCAACGGGTCCTTCCTCTTTTTTTGGTATTAATGTGATTGTTGCCTGCGTCATCGTCTCCGAAAGCTTCCCCTTCTCCACTGCCTCATTAAACGCCCCCAAGAGATGTGGTGCCACGTTGTCGCAAATTCCTTATAAAATTCTGCCGGTATCCATCAGACCCCAGGGCCTTCCCCGACTTCATACCCCTTATACTGTCCAATAGCTCCTTCTGCCCCAGGCACCCCTCTAACGCCTGCCTCTTTTCCTCCAGCTGTGGAAACTCCAGTTCATCTAAGAACCATCCCTTGTTCCCCTCCTCACCTCTGGGTCCGCCATGTACAGCTCTTTATAGTAATCCCGAAACACTTTGTTTATCTTCTCCGGCTCTAATACCACATCCCGTGCCCAGTCCGTATCTTCAATATTTTCCTGGACGTGGCCTACCTCCACAGCTGATGCGCTAACATTCGACTCGCCTTCTCCCCGTACTCGTACTGCACCCCTCCCCATGCGCTATGCAGTGTCCTACCGCCCTCCCCGTTGTCAGGTTATCAAATGCCTCTAATATTTTCCTCCTCGCCAATCCCTCCGTGGTGGGAACCCTCGAGTACTCCCCATCTACTTCCACTATCTTGTTCATTAGCCATTCATATTCCTCCCTCTTTTTCCTATTATTCCTCCCTCCTTTTCCTATCGGCATGAGTCTTGAACAAGATAATCTTCCCTCGGACCACCGCTTTTAGCGCTTCCCAAAAAGTGACCACCGGCACCTCCCCGTTTTGGTTCAATTCTACATAATCTTTAATCACAGCCCGCACTGTGTCACAAAATCCTCTATCTGCCAACAACCCGGAATCAAACCTCCACCCCGGTTTCTGCTCCTGTCCCAATCAAAGCAAAATCTTCAGACAATGGGGTGCATGTTTAGAGATTACTATCCCCACATACGGCCCCCTCCACCCTGATCAAAATCTCCCGCTCACCACAAAAAGTCAATTCTGGAATATACCATGTACACATGCGAAAAAAAGGCATACTCCCTTCCCCCTGGGTTCTTGAAGTGTCATGGGTCCACCATACGCATCTTTTCCATAAACCCACCCATTTGTTTCCTACCCATTGACTTGGGGCTCGATCTATGTACTCTCTACTATAGGACACTATTAAAATCTCCTCCCATAATCAATTGGTATGTTGCCAAATCCGGGATTGCTGCCAGCAACCCCCTCATAAAACCTACATCATCCAATTTCGGTGCATACACATTCACCAACACCACCAGCGTCCTATCCCACTCTCAATCACATATCTCCCACCCAGGTCCATCGCTTCCTTCGCACTCACAAACCCCGTTTTCTTACTCTTCAAAATTGCCATTCCCACGAATTTGAATCAAACCCCAATGGAAAACCCAACCCACCCACCCATTCCTTAGCCTAACCTGGCCCTTCACGCGAAGGTGCGTCTCCTGCAGAAAGACCACCTCCGCTTTCAAGCTCCTAAGGTGCGCAAAGACCTGAGATCTTTAGACAAGTCCATTGAGCCCTCGCACGTTCCATGTTATCAGCCTTATCTATGTACGGCCACTCACACCATGGCCGCCACCAGATGTTCTACTGAACTTTTTGAACACTGAAGTTCCAGCAGCAGAGGCAGGAGGCCTCAGAAGACCTGGCGACAGTGGTGGAGCCACTTAGGATGGTTCTTGAGTGAGTGAAGCAGATGCTGGACGTGCAGGGGCTGGTACACCAGAAGGTGGAGGAGTCGGTGGGAGAGCAGGAGGACTGGCTGGCCTCATTGGGAGGAAGAGATGGTGCTCGTGGCGGACAACCAGATGAGGTTGAGGGAGAAGGTGGAAGACCTGGAGGATCGTTCCAAGGGGTAGAATCTCCGGATCGTGGGACTGCCTGACGGGATTGAGGAAACAAAGTATGTGGCGAATATGTTTGAGACGTTGGTGGGTGAAGGGATCTTTGCCCATCCCACGAGGTGGATCGAGCGCACAGGGAGTCGAGGAGGAGACTGAAGACGGGGGAGCCGCCGAGGGTGATGGTGGTGTGGCAGCATCGATTCCTCGACAAGTAGATACGGGGGTGGGCGAAGGAAACGGGAAAGTGCACCTGGGAAGGAAACGAGCTGAGGATTCACCAAGACTTGGTGAGGAGTTGCCCAAGCGGCGGGTGGGGTTTAATCAAATCAAGGCTGCCCTCTAAAAGTGAAGTTTGGGGTGTTGTATTCTGTTCGTCTGTGGGTCGCACACCAGAATCAAGTGTTTTATTTTGACACGCCGGAGGCGAATCAATTTATGAGATCATGCACTGTGAGGTGTGTGAGGACACTGAACTTTGGAGATGCTATTATAGGAATTTGGGTCTGCATGCCGGGCTGATTGTTGTATTTAATGTGTCTGGGTGTGGAATGGGTTAGTGCGTTTTACTGTTTTGGGGGAATTGAGGGTAAAGGGCAGCTGACGGGGAAAGGGGTTAGGTGACGGCTTAGAGTGGGGACCACCATGCCAGCTGGTTGGCTAGTTAATGGGAGTGAAGTGTGAGGGTCGATCTGTGGCAGATGTAGGGGGGTTTGGTTGGATTTTCTTTTTCTTTGTTCATGGTGGTGGTGGGAGGTGGGGGAGATGCTGACTTGGATGGAGTTGGTGCAGCGTAGTTGGTTAAGGGGACATGGCGGCAGAATCTTGGGGAGGGCCCCAAGGGTGAGCGGGGTGTGGACCTGGGGGAGCTGGTTAAAGAGGAGTTATAGCTGATCTGAGGGGGAGGGGCGGGGAGCCCTCCCACCCAACCCGGTTATGTGGAACATTCCTGGTTTGAATGGCCAGGTTAAAAGGTCTCACGTTTTTGTGTATTTAAGGGACGTGTATTTCAGGGTTTTGAAGGCAGATGTTGTCTTTCTTCGGGAGACGCACTTGAAGTTGGGGGACCAGGCTGAGGAAGGGTTGGGTGGGTCAGGTGTTCCATTCGGGCTTGAATATTAAGGCGAGGAGGGTGGCGGCTGGTCAACAAGGAGGTGGCTTTTGAGGTGGGAAGTATTGTAAATGACTCTGGAGGTAGGTTTGTGATGGTGAGTGGGAAGCTGGAGGGGATGCCGGTGGTGCTAGTGAATGTATATGCTCCAAATCGGGACAATGTGGATTTGCTGAGGCAGGTTTTAGCAAAGACTCCGGACCTTGGCACGCAAGGGGCGTTGATTTTAATAAGGTGCTGGATTGGACCGGATGTGCCCTTGGTCCTTGAAGGTTTCGGCCATGGCAAAGGAGCTGCAGTTGTTTAGAGAACATACGGGAAGGACAGACACTTGGCGGTTTGAGAGGCCAAGGGCGAAAGAGTTTTTGTATTTCTTGCATGTGCACCGGGTGTACTTCCGGATTGATTTCTTTGTCTTAGATAAGGCGCTGTTGGTGGATCGGAGTATTTGATGATCTCTGACCACGCACTGCATTGGGTGGATTTGCGGGTGGTGAAGGGGGAGGCACAGCGGATGTTGTCTTTCTTCGGGAGACGCACTTGAAGTTGGGGGACCAGGCTGAGGAAGGGTTGGGTGGGTCAGGTGTTCCATTCGGGCTTGAATATTAAGGCGAGGAGGGTGGCGGCTGGTCAACAAGGAGGTGGCTTTTGAGGTGGGAAGTATTGTAAATGACTCTGGAGGTAGGTTTGTGATGGTGAGTGGGAAGCTGGAGGGGATGCCGGTGGTGCTAGTGAATGTATATGCTCCAAATCGGGACAATGTGGATTTGCTGAGGCAGGTTTTAGCAAAGACTCCGGACCTTGGCACGCAAGGGGCGTTGATTTTAATAAGGTGCTGGATTGGACCGGATGTGCCCTTGGTCCTTGAAGGTTTCGGCCATGGCAAAGGAGCTGCAGTTGTTTAGAGAACATACGGGAAGGACAGACACTTGGCGGTTTGAGAGGCCAAGGGCGAAAGAGTTTTTGTATTTCTTGCATGTGCACCGGGTGTACTTCCGGATTGATTTCTTTGTCTTAGATAAGGCGCTGTTGGTGGATCGGAGTATTTGATGATCTCTGACCATGCACTGCATTGGGTGGATTTGCGGGTGGTGAAGGGGGAGGCACAGCGGCCACAGTAGAGGTGAGAATGTCGGGTTGTTGGCGGATAACGGGGTTTGTGAAAAGGTGATGGTGGCCATCCGGAATTATGTGGAGCAGAATGGAGGGAGAGGTTTCTGCCTCCACCTTGTGCGAGGCATAGAAGACAGTGTTAAGGAGGGAATTTATATCGATTCGGGTGCACAGGGAGCGGGTGGAGCGGGCTGAGAGGTTGAGGGAGGCCATTCTGAGGCTGGATCGGAGATATTTGGTGGTGCCTGGGAAGGCATTACTAAAGGAGAGGCAGAGGGTCCAGATGGAGTTTGGGCTGGTTTCCACAGGAAAGGAATGGAGCAATTGCGTAGAGCCAGAGGGGCGGTATAGGAGTTTGGGGAAAAAAAGCGAGCAGGATGCTTGTGCACCAGTTGAAGAAACAGGAGGCAGCAAGGGAAGTTGGGATGGTGAGTGATAATAGGGGCACGGTGGTATCAGAGCCAAAGGGGGTGAACAGGGGTTTTGAGGTTTTTTTACCAGAGATTCAGTATCACTCAGAGCCTCCGGTGAAGGATGAAGGGATGAGGTGATTTTTGGACGGGTTAGAGTTCCCGACAGTTGCGGTGGCGAAGATGCAGGGACTGGGTGACCTGATTGGGCTGAGGGAGGTAATGGATTGAGTGAAGTCACTGCAGGCAGAGAAGGCCCCGGTCCAGATGGTACGCGGATGATCTCCTGTTGTATATTTCGGACCCAGTCGGGAGCTTTGATTGTTATCATGGGGGTTTGAGGGGTGTTTGGCTGCTTTTCAGGATACAAACTTAATATGGGGAAAAGCGAGGCATTCCCAATTAATGCACGGGAACAGGAGAGGAGGTTGAGGGAACTGCAGTTTCGGTTGGTGGGGGTGAGATTTTGCTACTTTGGGATGCAGGCAGCGTGGAGTTGGGCCCAGCTGCATAAGTTGAAGTTGGCGCGACTGGTGGCAAAGCTTAGGAAATGGCCAATGGAGGAGCAGTCGGTTTGGGGCAGATGGAAGCGGCCTCGTGTAAGGGGGCTAGTCCAGGATTTTTCAAACTCAGGGTCGCGACCCACAGGGAGGGCCGCAGAGCGATCTGTTGTGGCGTTCCTGATCGTGGGAAGAAGTCCCCAATGGCCGTGAGCAGCTTTTAAGAATACCGGCCGTGGGCAGTCCCTGATTGGTTGCGGCGTTTGAGGGGGCGGGGTGGCACATGGCTGGGCTGTGTGCTGGTCACCGCGTACCCGCAGGGGTTGGGGACAGGAGCTGACCGGCATTCACGTGGAGCTCCACTCTTGTGCTCGTACAAAGCGTGCTGCTCGGCTCGTCCCCCACCAGCAATGGCAGAATGCGACCTGCGGCTCCGTGGCCAAGTTGTTCAAAGGCTGGTACAACGTCAGCTTGCACTCCCAGGACATGAAGTACTGGTTGGGAAGTGGTCAGCAGTCTGTGACTGGGGTGGATGCAGCTACTGGACAATGAGATGGAAGCCAGACCTGGTTCGTTGCCGAGGAATACTGATCAACCGCGATCAGTCAATACGGCTGACATATGTCAACACTGGAAGAAGCCTGGTCATCACTTTATGTCATCACTCTCTAGAAACCAGGAAGTGAGTGCTTTTGGTGAGAATGGAGAAGGAGATGACTTGGATGTTTGGATAGTGCAATACAGTGGAATCAGTAAGAAATATTGTGACATTGTATGACAAGTTACTTCATCTTGTCGAAATGCATAGTTTGTAAAGTAAAATTAAGATTGTACTTTTTTTCTATACTTGTTTAAATTTCTAAAGAAATGGGAATATATTGAAAACAAAGTATATGTGTAAATGTAAGGATGCGCCTCAAATTGATTTAATTTTTGGTAGTAAAATGTCATAAACTTGGAAAAATCAGCCATTGAAAATAAAGTTTCAAAATAAAAAAGCGGCCAGCCTTTAAATATGAACAATTGAGTCTTTCCACAGAGGCAGCGGCAGAAAGACGGTCACTCGCCCAGCACGTACACTGACGCCACGCTCCTACACATCCGTGCTTTGGCCGCAAAATCGTAGAGGAGCGATTCCTCCATCTTGTAGCTGCCAGCAAGCAAGCAACAGGACTGTGTGAAGAACTGAAGATGGATTGTTTTGTAATAAGGAAGAGAGGGACAGAGACACAAACAGGCCAGGATCTCACAATTGAAACTACTGGAGAGAGCTTCTCAGGAGAGTCCACGGCAGGACAAAGCAGTGCTGGGTGAGAGCTGATCCAGAGCCTCTGGTGAACAAAGAATTAAGAAGAAACTGAAACCGGGAACAAAACAGTAGAAAGATGATTTCTTGAGGTATGGCTTTAATTTGTAGCCATCCGAGATGGCCACCTGAAAAGGACCATGGGAATTATGGCCAACCCAGGACTCAGACAAATACAGAGCTTCTGTGTATTTGAAACACAGGTAGCTAGACCTGATCAAAACCCCCGCTCGTTTGCGTTTTAGTGGCCCGTTCCCCAGAACAATCAATCAAGAAACCGTTACAGCCACAGACTGATCGGCGCCACTCCCTTTACTCAGAGAGCCCAACTGCCAAGGTCAGTGACCGCTAAGGACCTGCCCAGCCACCAAGGCACCCGCCCCTTTATTGGCCGAAATCGAAGGCAGTGATCAGAGCCCTGTCGAACTATTACGTCCAAGATCAAGGACCGCCCCAAAGAGCGCACAAATGCCAGAGGGATGAAAGGAGACACAGCCATGTGTTCTGCCTCTTTTGTGCCCGGCCTGTGCCAGCCAACTGTAGCAAGAACAGCCAGCCAAGTTCAAGACCAACGATCGCTACCTGGCGGATGAGGCCAGCATAGACAGAGCTACTTCTTCAAACCAGCCACGTGAGATCAAGGTAAAGGCCTTATCCAGCTGCACAGTGCCGGTCACCCTGAAGTTAAGTATAGGTTATTGTAGTTGATAGGGGTAGTTTAACTTGTAGTAGATATTGTGTTTGCATGTCAAACTAATCCTTGTGTGTGTAAATAAACCATCTTTTGAACTGACTAACTGGTTGTGTGGTCATTTGACCGATATAAGGGAAAGACTTGTGGTTCACCAAGATAAACAGAAATACCCACAGTATTGGCGACACTGTTGGGATATAACATCATATCATAAAGAGCAACAAATTGTGCCAGTGCAATTCAGGGTGCAAAGCCCATGTGTGTTATATCGAGGGAAGTACAGGCAAATTAAAGTTTAAAACCTTCAAATCTTCAAAGGCATTTGAAGACTGAGCATGGCAAGTTCGAGGGCAAACCTCTTCATTTGTTTCAAAGGATGCAGCGAGAACTTAAATCGTTGGCTGAAGTCCTTTGCAGAAATGAATAACGAAGCAAGTGAGATTGTGAGGACCAAGCAGGCTCACCTGCCACATTAAAGGAAAGCAATAATGGTGTGTCGTGAAGGTCGGATGGCGTGGGTCACTATGCTGGGCTGGCATGGGTCGCGAACGTTGGCCAGCGTGGGTCCCGAAGATCCGCCGGTTGGTAAAAGTGGGTCCCGGGAAAGAAGTTTGAAAAACACGGATCTAGTCTGAGGGCACTGTTGTTATTGCCTCTTCCTTTCTCGATGGTCAGGTACTCCAAGAACCTGGTGGTGGTATCAGCACTGGGGGTTTGGAACCAGTGTCAGCAGCATTTTGGATTGGAAGGCATGTCGCTGTGGATGCCGGTTTGCGATAATCATAGGTTTGCACTGGTGGGGTTGCTTGCAAGGCTCCAGGATGGTGGCAGGTTAGGATAGACTATTTTAGGGATTTGTTTGTGGGAGCGAAGTCTGCAGGCCTGGAGGTGGTGAAGGGGGCATATTAGTTGCCGAAGGGGAATAGGTTCAAATATCTGCAGGTTAGGAACTTCATGAGGAAGGAGGTACCATTGTTTCCGATGCTGCTACCTCTGGTGCCGCAGGATAAGCTTCTGAAATAGAGGGCGACAGGGTTGCGGACATGTATGGGGAGTTGTTGAAGAGGGAGAGTGCTCCCGTGGAGGAGGCACGGTGTAAGTGGGAGGAAATTTTGGGTGGGGCATTGGGGGCCAGAGTATGGAATGAAGCTCTGTGGAGGGTGAATGCGTCCTCGTCGTGTGCAAGACTAGGCCTTATCCAATTTAAGATGGTGCACAGAGCTTACATGACAACGTGCATGAGTGAGTTCTTACCGGGGTGGAGGAAGGATAGGTTCGGGCGATGTGTTGGGGGGGGGTGGGGGTGAATCATGTGCATATGTTCTGGGCATGTCCGAGCTTGAGGGGGTTTTGGAAGGGATTTTCCGACGTAATGTCAAAGACATTGGGGGTAGAGGTAGAGTCCAGAGGTGCCGATATTTGGAGGAGGGGGGGGGTAAATCATGTGCATATATTCTGGGCATGTCCGAGCTTGAAGTGGTTTTGGAAAGGATTTTCCGACGTAATGTCAAAGACATTGGGGGTAGAGGTAGAGTCTGGAGGTGCCGATATTTGGAATGTCGGAGGATCCGGGAGTCCAGGTGGGGAGAGAGGCCGACGTGTTGACCTTCACCTCCCCGATAGCCCGGAGACAGATTCTGCTGTGCTGGCGGGACACGGAGCCACTAAAGGCTGGGATATGGGTGAGCGATTTGGCAGAACTCCGGCATTTGGAAAAGATTAAGTTCGCCATTCGGGGTGCGGAGGAAGGGTTCACCTCGAGGTGGGAGCTATTCATCGACTTCTTTGAGGAGGATTAAGTCATCAGCAGGAGGTATTGGTTTTATTTTCCGTTTGGGTGTGTTGGATGAAAAACTGGAAAGGAGGAGCAGGTGCCGAGGTGAATGGGGGGGGGGGGTTTGCTTCCTGCTGCTGCCGTTGGCTCGTGTATTTCTTGGTTATGTTTATATTGAAAATGCCTTCGATAAAATGTTTTACAAAACAAAGTAATGGCGACCATGGAACCATTTCAGATGGCTGTAAAATTCCATCTGATTCACTATTGCCCTAAAGGGAAGGAAATGTGCCATTCTTACCTGTCTGGCCTACATGTAACTCCAGATGCACAGCGATGTTAACTGTCCTCTGGAATGGCCTAGCAAGTGACTCAATTCAAGTGCAACTAAGGATGGATAACAAATGCCAGCCTGGCCAGTGACACCCACATCACATGGAAAAATTTTAAAAACTCCCTTAATTGTTGTGGCATCACACAAGTGGTCAATACCCCTGCGTATGTTTAGATGGTCAGGCCATTGGATGACTGACGATCTGTTATTAGAATTTTAAAATAATAAATTTCCAAATAAAGACATCATTGAGAGTTGGACTCCACTATAAATCTTGCACCAATTGAACAACAGCCTGAAGCAAACCAGCAGTTGTTACCCAACCTTTTTAGTCAGAATCTACTGCACCTTATTTGTTGCTGATGAAGCCCATGCTTATGACAGGTTTGAACACGAGGGGTGCAATTCTGGACGTAGAATACAAGCTGGGATTGCGGCTTAGATCGGAGGCCGATATGGTGTCGAGAGTGGCTGTCTGGGTGGCAGGGAAGGTTTGGCGTACAGCTAAGCAGAGCTGCAAATTCAATTTAATCTGGTTGAACCTGCAAGCCTGGACCTGGCTTTAGCGCAAGACAAGATTGTGGTTTGGAAATCAGCAAGATTGTGGTCCGTGTAGGTGTATTGCATCTTGGCAGAAGTTGATGATCGATTGCGAGTCTCAGAAGTCAGTAAATGGGGATGCTGGTTTGGGTAATTTGAGGTCAGTGTAGCACGTCTGGGGCTGTATGCAATGGACATCGTGTTGGTAGTTTCAAAATCAATAGTTTTAGTGTGACGACCATTTTTGTAGTCTGAATCAATACGTTTCTTAGCATGATAAACTAACATGGTCAGAAGCCATTTTGAACTAATCTAGATGACATTTTAAAACTAAACCAGTTACTACATTATTGGAAACAGTCAGATTAGTCAAATAAATATATTTAATTGTGAAACAATTAAAGAACAAGTAGTTAATCACTAGATGTACTAGGAACACTAATCATAACCTGCAATCCATGTTTTAATGTTTTAGAAATACACACAAATATCATACCACAAAGGGTGTCTTCCCAGCCAGACTGGGAAGGTAAGGTATGCGGCTTTCAAAACCTTTAGGACCATGACAAGCGACATTAGGTTGGGTAATGAATAAGGCCTTGTTCAGGTTGTCTTCAGTAGGCCTTTGTATTAAGGTGTCAGGAGATGCTAGCAGGTGTCAGGAGCCAATGATAAATCAGCAGACAGTAGGTTAACCAATTATTGTTGAATTCTTAGGCTAACTCGGGCATAGCCTTTTTTTTTTTTAAATTCATTTGCGGTATGTGGACATCACTGGTTAGGCCAGCATTTTTTGCCCATCCCTAAAGGAAGGCATTGTGCTAAATATAAGACAATGTGTGTATATTGGCTAGAACCAATGGGGTTAACTCATCTCATTAACAAATTATAGACCAATTAGGTATTTCCAAATACTTGGCTAAGATGGGTTTACAAAACCTTTTTAGTATAAAAAAAGGTTTTGAAAAGCCATTTTTGTTAGCATGGTATCCGCATTTTGGCCTATCACTGATACCTTTGATCAACCAAGGAAAGTTGTGAGAAGTTTGTTTAATTAATAATCAAATAATCTAAATAATCTTTATTGTAACAAGTAGGCTTACATAGACACTGCAATGAAGTTCCTGTGAAAATCCACTAGTCGGTACACAGAGGGCGAATTCAGAATGTCCAATTCACCTAACAAGCACATCTTTCTGGACTTGTGGGAGGAAACCTGGTGAGGAAACCGGAGCACCCGGAAGAAACCCACGCAGACACGGGGAGAACATGCAGATTTTGCACAGACAGTGACCGGGAATCGAACCCGGGTCCCCGGCGCTGTGAAGGAACAGTGCTAACCACTGTGCTACCGTGCCACCCTCTTTGTTTTCTTGCTGTTAATTACTGTTAGTTGAAACTTTATCTTTTTACTTTTCTACATTTTAATGATTAATACATTTTTTGAATTTACCATTTTAAGTGTTAATTCTTGCCAGGTGGTGACGTCTTGGGAGAACATGATGATTCAATTCACAATTGGAGATTTATTAAACAACCTGTACCCCAGAAATCAACTCAGAATATGTGTGGGGAGGAATGTCCAGAGATTTCGCTCATGTCTTTAGGTCAGTTGTGAACGGCTCATGCAGGGTCCATTAGATGAGAGCTCTGGCAATTAGGTGGTAATTCAGAATTTGTACAAGGATGAGAGCTCAGTATATCGAATTGTCTCTGCTCAATCACTGCCATTACTAACCTGTTTTTAAGTCATTATCACACTCTGCAGGCCAGGTTTTTTCATCCAGAGGAGAGAGTTTGAGTTGTCCAAGTGCATTGGAAGTATCATCTGCCACCATATCATCGTGTAAATCCACCAACAGATCAGTTGTTGCCATTGTTGGTTATTTCACCTAAACAAATTGTAAAAGTGGATTACAAAAATGATTTGCTGACCAAATCTGGAACAAAGCTGAGGTTTTATTCTGTGGTGAGTAATTCAGGGCAACCAATTTACAAATAATTAGAGTTAAAATGGAAATTGAATTCCCTTGCCTGGAGGTTGTCTGGGAACACTTCAGCAGTCAAGGGCATTCAGCCTCTGATCACCGGGTAAGCGTTCTCCAAGGCGGCCTTCAGGACGCGCGACAACGCAGAGTCGCCGAGCAGAAACTTATAGCCAAGTTCCGCACACATGAGTGCGGCCTCAACCGGGACCTGGGATTCATGTTGCATTACATTCATCCCCCACCACCTGGCCTGCGAAATCCTACCAACTGTCCTGGCTTGACACAATTCACACCTCTTTAACTTGGGGTTACCCCATCCCTGGATCTGTAAAGATTTAATCACCTGCTAATGGTCGCATTCCAAGCATTGTTTGGCATTTTTGAATCTGTCTATATATGTGTTTCTGGAACATATCTCTTCATTCACCTGAGGCAGGAGCAGCGCTCCGAAAGCTAGTGACATCGAAACAAACCTGTTGGACTTTAACCTGGTGTTGTAAGACTTCGTACTGTGCTCACCCCAGTTCAACGCCAGCATCTCTGCATCATGGAGGTTAAATGCCAATTGACAGCGGACCGTACGTTCCCAAGTTTGATCACTAACAAGTAACCCTGTGCATGAGTGAAGACGCACACTCAGTTTTAACAACTCTCTCCATTCCTGCAGCCTGTTAACACTTACTTTGCACAATTGTACGTGATGAGTATTTGGATAAGGCAACTGGAAGATTGGCTGTGTCCACACAATCACATGCCAACAAGTCGAATAACCTTCATGTGACACATGGAAGCAGCCAGATTGGGCCTTGCCTCAGGGAAGTGTGATGTTATTCTGTGAAAAGTGAAAGCTGGAAATCAGTTGGAATTGTGAATGATATGCTGATTTTAGGCCTTAGGGAGTGGACCTTTCACTGCAAATTTGTTTCAGCTTCCAAAACAAGGCGTTTATTGTGGTTATACGTTTTTGCTTAAATGCAAGCTGTAGTACAATCTTCCTATAATGGAGATGTTGCACGCTCCATTGTTTTTACACTGGAATATGAATAGAATAGTGCGCATATCTGTGTCTGCCAAGAAACAGTGTGAAGATAGGAAGCAGTAAAGAAAAATACTGGCAAACATCAGAGGTACAGATTGTCACATTCATAATCCAGGAATCAAACTCAAGATAAACACCTTTGTGATCAACTGTATATTACATTATGTATACTAGAAGGTGACGCCTCCCTTAAATTGGGCAGCACGGTAGCATCGTGGTTAGCATTATGGCTTCACAGCTCCAGGGTCCCAGGTTCGATTCCTGGCTTGGGTCACTGTCTGTGCGGAGTCTGCACGTTCTCCCCGTGTCTGCGTGGGTTTCCTCCGGGTGCTCCGGTTTCCTCCCACAGTCCAAAGATGTGCAGGTTAGGTGGATTGGCCATGTTAAATTGCCCTTAGGTTAGATGGGGTTACTGGGTTACAGGGATAGGGTAGAGGTGTGGGCTTAAGTAGGGTGCTCTTTTCAAGAGCCGGTGCAGACTCGATGGGCTGAATGGCCTGCTTCTGTACTGTAAATTCTATGATAACTCTATGATTACTGAGGCAGCATCACAACCAAATGCATGTGACCATACACACGGCTCAACAGCGAGATCCAGAAGGCTATTCAATTGTGGGCATCACAGCCATGGTCATTGTCTACATATCCACTCTGTCTAGCAGGAGCCACTGGGTGGTGATTAACAAGAGAAGTGACCAAATCTGCCTTTCTCGACCCAACCCACTGTGGCTGAAATCAACCAGCTCAGCAAAGGACTGGGAACGCACCTGCCTACGGGACTCTGAAACAGTCATCCCTAAAGGAGCCTCGGTTCAACATTCCTATAATTGCCATTCTGGGAACATGGACAACACTATTGTAAAAGAGACAACGTGTGATTCTGGAGTGTATAAACATTGTGCACACAGCAATGAATTAAAGATGCATTGGATCCAAGCTACACTTTATGCCTGTGCACAGCAACAAGTTACACATCAACTGGACTGCTTCTTCAACATGACAGGGCCTGGTTCACTCAACTGATTCTTGGGATGAAGAGATTATCCTAGGAAGAAATGTCAGACCGGCTGGGCCTGCATTCATTGAAATTTAGAAGAATGAGAGGTGATCTTCTTAAAACATGCAAGATCCTGAGGGGGCTTGACAGGGTGGTTGCTGAGAGATTTCAATTTTTTAAAGAGGGCGAGGAGGAGAATTGTTTTTCTCTCAAGAGGGTTGAGTGTCTTTGGAACCCTCTTCTCCAGAGAGCGGCACAGGAAGGGCCATCAAATATTTTCAAGGCTGAGTTAGATAGATTCTTGACTTATAAAGGAGCTAAAGGGTACAGGGGTAGGAAGGAAATGGAGTTAATGAGCCCATGATCTCACTGAATGGCAGAGCAGGGTGGAGGAGCCGAAGGGTCCACCCTTGGTCCTATGTTGGTGTGCCTCTGTTCTGGATCTCAACCACCCACATTATGAGCAGCTGCCTGCAATCCTACCCCTCCCAGCACTGTTTGGAAGGTGCTGAAACTGTTCACTCATTTCCGAATTGTTCAAATACTGCTAGGAAAATTTATTTTTCGAACAGAAAGGAAACAGAGCTGAGTGAGACCAGAGAGTCACAGCTAGTATAACACTGGCAATCACTGTCTATATACATGTATTCTAAAACACATGCATTGCACTGTCTGTATTCTGATCTGTTCCATGTTATTATATCAGGAAGTGAGGAATATGGGTTAAAGGCAGGAATTCTAAAGTTGGGAGTTTCAACTTAAAAGTGCACAACAGGTGAAACAAAGACATTCTCCCCAGCAGTTACTATCGACAAAGGCAAAGAGGAAAGAGTGGGCCAATATAACACTGAATTGAAGAGTTGGACGGTAAGTACTTTCTAAACTGAAAATGTTCCTTGAATTTGGCCTTTAAACAGTGAAACTAGAATCTTGCCCAAGTCAGAAGGTCGTAGGTTCAAGTGCCACTCCAAGACAAAATCTAGCCAGAGACTCCAGTGTAGATAAAGATGTTCAATCAAGGCCCGGTCTGCTCCATCAGGCGAACATAAAAAGTCCCACTATTTCAAAAAGAGCATAGATTGTCCTTCCCCTGTGACATGGCCCATATTTACTGCTCAACCATCATTTAAACAGACCAACTGGTTACTTCCTGATTTGTGGGAGCTTACTGTACACAAATTGGCTGCCACATTTCCTACATTACAATGGTGACTATGCTGCAAACAATACTTAAATGACCGTAAAACGCTTAGGCACATCCTGTGGCTGTGAAAGGTGCCATATATCTGATTGTGTTTAAATATTCTATGATGTGAGCATTCTGATTGGTGCCAGGAGAAAAGCACAAAGAAAAAAAAATCAATTTCCAACAGGAAGCGGTGAAAAATATTATTCTATTCATTTATTATTTTTAGGTGTGATAGTGCATCCCACCATGATAAAGTTGTAGACACGGAGCAACCAGGATCAGGGATCTTGCAGATCATCTATTCTATATCAGTCAATAATCCCACCGGAGGACTTCCTGTGGCGGCCATGGAGAGAGAGGTCGTTTATTTGTTAGCTCACGCTCATGGTGGACTTTTGGGACCTTTTTCCCCGACGTATGGGGGATTTGAGTGGTAAAATTGGAGGCTGGTTAAGAAGAGAAGAAGAATTCTCCAGCAGTTTATGGAGTTGTGGACCAGAAGTGGTCTGCAAAGAAGAGATTGTTCGACAAAGGAGGGAGTGGAGTCAGCAGCACAGGAAAATATGGGTGAGGCTCAGGGACTGGGATTGCCGGCCCAATGGTCAATGGAGCAGCTGGTGAACTTCCTCCAGGAGAGTTTCACCAAGCAAAGACAGGAGTACCTGGACCCGATTAAGACGGGGATTGATCAGGTGGAGCAAAGGTTGAAGCCCAGGGACTGGCCATCCAGAAGGTGGAAGAGAAGGTGGCTGAGCACAAGGACCGGCTAACCGCGATGACAATGGAGATGAGGCTGATGAGGGACCACCAGAAAAGGCTGCAGGAGAAGGTGGAGGATTTGGAGAACAGGTCGCGCAGATCCTCAGAATTTGAGGATCGTTGGCCTCTCGGAGGGCATCGAGGGATCGGCGCAGGGGCATACGTGGCACGTATATTTGAGAAGCTGCTTGGCGAAGGTGCATTTACTCCACCCTGGAAGTGGACAGGGCGCATAGAGCATTTGCGAGGAAGCCGCGGGTGAATGAGCCGCTGAGGGCAATGGTGGTGCGAATGCACCAGTTCCTGGATAAGGAACAGATCTTGAGGTGGGCCAGGCAGACGAGAAGCTTCAAGTGGGAAGACAACGAGCTGCGCATTTACCAGGACGTGGGTGCGGAACTGGCCAAAAGAGCAAGCTATAACAAGGTTAAATCTTCAAGAAGGGGGTGAAGTTCGGCATGTTGTACCCTCTTCAAGAAGGGGGTGAAGTTCGGCATGCTGTACCCAGCACACTTGTGGGTCACTTGCGAGGGCCAAGAACTTTATTTTGGTTCGCCGGATGAAGCGATGAACTTTGTCAAGGACAGGAGACCGGCAGGTGATTGAGGACATTGAATTTAGGGGCAAGTAATTCTGTGCCTGTGCTAAATTTATTTTCCTTTGAGCTGTGTATGTAGGGTTTATGTACCAATGTTTTTGGCAATTGCTCAGTTTTGTGTGCGGGTTAACTTTGTTCTTGTGGGGGGATGGTGGGTGGTATTTTCTACTTTGTGTTTGTTGGGGATTGTGATGTTTTGCATACGTATGTTCGGGGGGGGGGGGGGAGAGAATATTAGGGGGCAGGCTGCTTGGCGCCATGGGCGGGGGTTACCAGGTTAGCTGGGCGGGCTAGCTCACAGAAGCGCAGTGGGGGGGCGAGCAAGTGACTAGTTTCATATGGGGGTTGGCACTATTGTTTTGTTAGTGGGGGGTGGGTGGGAGCAGGGGATTGTTCTGCTGACAGGAGAGGGTCTGGCTTTGGGAGACAAATTGGAGGTCGAGGACGGTGGGCACCCAAGGGCGGGCCTGAGGAGGCGCGGGACGCGAGCTGGAGGCTGGCCTAAGAAGGGTGATGGTTGATCGGCAGATGGTTGAGGGGGGGAGCACCCCAACCAGGCTGACGTGAGAGGGCTGAATGGGCCAGTCAAGAGGGCTAGCGTGTTGGCGCATTTGAGGAGGTTGAAGGGGACATGGCAATGCTACAAGAGACACACCTGAGGGTAGTGGTCAGACTAGACTGAGGAAGGAGTGGGTCGGGCAGGTATTTCACTCGGGGCTAGACTCGAAAACCAGGAGGGTTGTGATCCTGATCAATAAGCGGGTGTCATTTGAGGTAGGGAATACAGTGGCGGACTCAGGGGGTAGGTATATCATGGTCAGTGGGAAGCTCGAGGGGATGCCGGTGGTATCAGTGAATATTTATGGACCAAATTAATAATAATAATAATCACCACTTATTGTCACAAGTAGACTTCAATGAAGTTACTGTGAAAAGCCCCTAGTCGCCACGTTCTGGCACCTGTTCAGGGAGGCCGGTACGGAAATTGAACCCGCGTTGCTGGCATTGTTCTGTATTGCAAGTCAGCTATTTAGCCCACTGTGCTAAACCAGCCCCTTGGGACGATGCAGAGCTAATGAGGCGGGTGTTAGGGAACATCCCGGACCCGCACTCGCATAACCTTATCATGGGTGGGTGGGGGAAGAGACTTCAATACAGTCATTGATCCGAGGATGGATCGGTCGAGTTCAAGGACAGGGAGGGTGCCAGCCGCGGCAAAAGAGCTAAAGCGGTTTACAGAACAGTCGGGGGGTGTAGACCTGTGGAGGTTCAGACGGCCAAGAGCGAAGGAGTTTTCTTTTTTTCCCTACGTGCACAAAGTGTACTCTCGGACTGATTGTTTTCATTTTAAACAGGACTTTACTGGTGGGGGTGGTGGATACAGAGTATTCGGCGATTGTTGTGTCGGATCATGCCCCACACTGGGGTGAACAAGGAGGGGGGTCAGCGCCCGCAATGGAGATTGGATGTAGGACTGTCAGCGGGTGAGGGTGTGTGTGGGCAGGTGAGGCAGGCCATCCAGAATTATTTGGAAATAAATGATACAGGGGAAGTTTCGGCAGCAACAGTATGGGAAGCGCTGAAGGCAGTGATTGGGGGGAGCGAATTTCGATACAGGCTCAGAGGGGAAAAGTGGAGCGGGTAGAGATGGATAGGCTGGTGAGGGAAATACTCCAGGTGGATAGAAGGTATTCTGAAGCCCCAGAGGCGGGGATGTTGAAGGAGTGGCAGAAGCTGCAGTTGGAGTTTGGTCTGGTATCCACAGGAAAGGCTGTGGGATAGTTGAGGAAGGTGAGGGGGGCGGTATACGAGTATGGTGAGAAGGCCAGTAGGATGCTAGCACACCAGCTAAGGAAGAGGGAGGCGGCCAGGGAGATAGGAAGAGTGAAGGACAGAGGGAGGAACACGGTCCTGGACACAGCAGGGGTGAATGGGGTGTTTAAGGAGTTTTACAGTCGGCTGCATGAGTCGGAACCCCCAGCTGGGATGGAGGGGACGAGGCAGTTTTTGGAAGGGTTGGAGTTTCCAAAAATGGAGGAAGGGTTGGTGGAGGGGTTGGGAGCCCCGATCAGGATTGTAGAAGTAATAGAGGGATTGGAGGCCATGCACTCGGGCAAGGCTCCGGGACCAGATGGCTACCCTGTGGAATTCCACAAGAAGTTCTCTGGGACGCTGGGCCCGCTGCTGGTGAGGGCAGCACGGTAGCATAGTGGTTAGCACAATTGCTTCACAGCTCCAGGGTCCCAGGTTCGATTCCTGGCTTGGGTCACTGCCTTTGCGGAGTCTGCACGTTCTCCCCGTGTGTGCGTGGGTTTCCTCCTGGTGCTCCGGTTTCCTCCCACAGTCCAAAGATGTGCGGGTTAGGTGGATTGCCAATGCTAAATTGCCCTTAGTGCCCAAAATTGCCCTTAGTGTTGGGCGGGGTTACTGGGTAATGGGGATAGGGTGGAGGTGTGGGCTTGGGTAGGGTGCTCTTTCCAAGAGCCGGTGCAGACTCGATGGGCCGAATGGCCTCCTTCTGCACTGTAAATTCTATGAAAATTAATGAGGCTAGGGGGCAAGGTGTCCTTCCCCAACAATGTTGCAGGCTTCGATATCATTGATCCTGAAGTGGGAGAAGGACCCAGAGCAATGTGGGTCATACAGACCAATCTCCCTACTGAATCTCGATGCCAAATTGCTGGCCAAAATTGTGGCCTCAAGGATAGAGGACTGTGTTCCGGAGATGCTAGGAGAAGACCAGATAGGGTTTGCTAAAGGTAGGCAGCTAATGACCAATGTTAGAAGGCTCCTAAATGTGATCATTATGCCCTCTGAGGGGAGTGGTGGTGGTGGTGGTGGTGGGCGGGGGGGGGGGGGGGGGGGGGGGGGGGGGGGGGGGGTCGCTATTGACGCGGTGGAATGGAATTATTTGTGGGAGGTCCTGGGACGGTTTGGGTTTGGGCAGGGCTTATTGACTGGGTTTGGTTGCTATACCAGGCATCGGTGGCGAGTGTGCGGACGAATCGGCTGAGTTCGGACTACTTTAAATTACACCGAGGGACAAGGCAAGGATGCCTCTCTCCTCACTGTTGTTTGCCTTGGCCATAGAGCCATTGGCGATGGCGCTGAGAGCATCAAAGGACTGGAAGGGGCTAGTCCGGGGGGGGGTCTCATTATATGCAGGCGACCTACTCCTGTTTATTTCTGACCCATTAGGGGGGATGGGGGAGATTATGCAGATTTTAGGGGAATTTGGCCTGTTCGCGGATTACAAATTGAATATAAGTGAGATGTTTGAGATCCAGGCGAGGGGGCAGGAGAGGAGACTGGGAAACTGCCGTTCAGAGTGGCGGGAGGGAGTTTCCATTATTTGGGAATTCAGGTGGCACGGAGATGGGAGCAGTTACATAAATTAAATTTGACCCGGCTAGTGGAACAAATGAAGGAGGACTTTTGGAGGTGGGACAGGCTCCCGTTGTCTCTGGCGAGGAGTACAAACTGTAAAAATGGCGGTCCTCCGAGGTTTCTGTTTGCTTTCCAGTGCCTCCCTATTTTCATACCTGAAGCCTTTTTTCAGCGGGTGAATAGAGTGATCCCTGGTTGTGTGGGAGGCTAGATGAAGGGGTTTCAGGGGTGGCAGACAGCAGGGATTGAGAGGCTGGGCTATCTATTTATTGATGGGAGCTTTCCATGTTTAGAAGATTTGGAGGAGGAGTTTGAATTGCCGGGATGGAATGGGTTTCGGTATCTGCAGAGAAGGAATTTTGCGCGAAAACAGGTTGCGACCGTTTCGCTTCTACCGCCACAGGGGATACAGGACAGGGTAGTTTCTAAAATGGAGGTGGGGGAGGGGAAGGTTTTGGATATCTACCAAGATCTCATGGAGTGGGAAGAAACTCAGATAGGTGAGCTAAAACGTAAATGGGAAGATGAGTTTGGAGGGGAGGTGGGTCTGTGGGAGGATGCTCTTAGCAGAGTCAACACATCCTCATCATGTGCCAGGCTCAGCCTGATACAATTCATGGTGGTTGACCGGGCACACATGACGGTGGCCCAGATGAGCAAGTTTTTTGGGATATAGGACAGGTGTGTGAGGTGTGCGGAAGGGCCAGCAAACCATGTCCATATGTTTTGGGCATGCCCGATGCTTAGGGGATACTGGCAGGGATTTGCGGATGTCATGTCCACCGTACTAAAAACAAGGGTGGCGCCGAGTCCAGAGGTGGCGATTTTCAGAGTGTCAGAAGATCCGGGAGTCCAGAGGACGAGAGAGGCTGACGCTTTGGCCTTTGCCTCCTTGGTAGCCCGGAGACGGATATTGTTAGCGTGAAGGTACTCGAAGTCCCCAAAATAAGGGGGTTGGGTTAGTGACATGGCCGGGTTTCTCAGACTTGAGAAAATTAAGTTCGGCCTGAGAGGGTTCGTCCGGAGGTGGCAGCCATTTATCGACTTCTTCGGAGAGAACTAAACTGTCAGCAGATTCAATAAGGGGGGGGGGGCGGCGGTTAGGCTATTTTGTGTTTAAAGTAGGCGGGAACAATAGAAGATGGAGGGATGTGTTACGCACTGAACGATGTGTACATTTGTATTTATAGTAGACATAGTAGCAGCTCGGGAGGGTGGGGGTTTACTTTATTTTTGTTTATGTTATTTACACTGGAAGGGTCTGAGGGGATGTATACACCTGTTGTCTTAAGTCGGGGTGTTAATGTTAATTTATTATTTAGGTATTGGGGGGGGGGGGGTTTGGGGGGGTTGCTTTTTTTAGATTGTGTTTTGTACTTAACCCTGTTGGGTTCTTTTTTCTTTCTCATTTTGGTACTGATATTTTATGAAAACCTGGAAGAAAAATTTTTTTTTAATTTTTTTTTAAACATTTGTATTTATAGTGTTTATTGTTATAAAATCATAAATGCCTTCATAAAATGTTTTTTTTAAATTATTTTCAAAAACCAATCCCACCGGAGACAAATATTTGGAACAGGCCTCCCACTAATTTACTACATGTGGCAGTCAGAACTATGACAGAACACATATTTAGCAAGATACAAATTAATTGGTCCATATTGGAGAAGGATTTAGAGGCATGGGGGATACGGTAAAAGATTTATTGGAATAATACCAGAACTTGGAATGAGGGAGAGAGAAACATTGGACTTGACGTAGGCCATTCCTTCCGCCCTTTGAGATTGCTCCGCCATTCAGTCAGATTGTGGCAGATCTGGTTTGTGGTCTCAACTCCACTTTGCCATCTGCCTCCATAACCCTTAACTCCCCTGGCTATCAAACATCCCTCTAACTCTGCCTCAAATAAATTCAATGATCCAGCCTCCATTGTTCTCTGCAGAAGAGAATTCCACAAGACTAACGACCCTCAAAAAAAGAACATTCTCCTCATCCACATTTTAAAAGGGAATCCTCTTAAACTGTGTCCCATAGCTCCAGTCTCAGTCGCATGTGGAAACATATTCCTGGTATCTGCCCAAGCAAGTCCCCTCAGGATCTTATATTTTTCAATAAGATCACAAAATCATAGAATTTACAGTGCAGAAGGAGGCCATTCAGCCCATCGAGTCTGCACCAGCCCTTGGAAAGAGTACCCTACTTAAGCCCATGCCTCCACTCTATCCCCTCACATTCTTCTAAACTCCAATGGATACAGGCACAACCTGTCTTTCTTCATAACATAAACCCTTCATCCCAGGAATAAGTTGAGTGAAACTTCTTCGAACAAATTTGTATTCTTCTTCAAATAAGACGACCAAAATTGTACACAGTGTTACGATCGATCCAGTTCAGAACCAGTAATGTACACAAAATTTGAAATCCACTGGGAGAATAAAGCCTCAAAATCCACAGTTTTACACAAACATAAACTTTACAAAGTCAGAAAAGCAAAACAATCTACAATATCTAAATGAGACTCTTTCATTCAGAATTAACAGGAGATAAATATGAATTAACAGACAACTGTGGTATAACACACCACATTGGACATTAAATGGCAGCTGTGACTAAGACAGATCCCATGGATTTCTCAGCAACGCCAGTAATCACTGAGTCTGATTAATACTCTGCCTTCCTCGCAAGGGTTTTCAATTCATCAATTTCCAAGATCGAGCCCTGATTTCCTCCAAAGCTACTTCAACGCAGACTGTTTCAACAACCACTCACTTCCAAATGGTTGAATCTCTTCTCCACTTTCTTCTCCTCAGACCACATTCGATGGGATTCACAAAGCTGCACTCACACCTCTAATTACAGGCACAATTCCAACTCTTTTGCAAACTATTAACTTCATTAAGATGGCCCTCTCCCTAGGTTTCTCTGAACTCCAGCCTTCTGGCTGCATTGAGCTATAAATGGTTTGCCCCACTTCTCCAAGCCCTGAGTACCTGGCACGGAACGAGTGACCTACTGCCACATTCTCAGCTCCTCTGGACTTCTCTGAGCCTGAACTGCTTGGAGCCTGCTAATAGCTTACAGGATGTCTCTGAGTTGCAAACCACATGAGATCCAAACTGTAACCAACCTTCTCTCCCAGCAAACACAGATAAATTAAAACCAGTGAACCTTCTCAAGTTCCAATCATCCCCATGGCGATAGTTTTTCAGGGTTCACCGAATACTTTTAAACCAATTTAACTCTAACCTCCAAAACACAACACCTCTCTTGGTAAGTAATGTAGACATCATGTCTCCAGTTCTCCAGCTAAGTAAGTCCAACTCCAGTTTTATGGCTCCATTTCATCTCTTCTACTCTGACTCTATTAAACAAATAGGGCTAACCTTCCGAACCGCCATTTTCTTTTAGGTGGTTCTGACAATTTTAGTTACCTTCATAAGAACCATCTTTCGAAAACTAAACATTACCTCTAAAATATTAACTAGAACTATGAACTAAATATTTTTTAAAATATTTTTATTCAAGGCATTTTCACAAAGACAAAAAGAAAATCAGAAGAACAAGTCAATAAACAATAAATAACTACACCCCACCTGCTCCCCTGACGCCAACTCCACATCGCATCCCGCCTTCTCCATTTTAACTCCCTTAAATATTTGTCACATACTCCAGAACTGGCCTCAACAAGGCCCGATACAGCTGCAGTAAAATTCCCCTTGCAATTAAATTCAATTTGCCTTCCCAATCACAATCCCAATCTACTAACTGCTGCCTCACACCACCGAGGACCTGGATTCGATCCCGACCCCGGGTCACTGTCCGTGTGGCGTTTGCACATTCTCTCCGCTTCTGCGTGGGTCTCACCCCCACAACCCAAAACGATGTGCAGGGTAGGTGAATTAGCCATGCTGGGCGGCATGGTGGCCAGTGGTTAGCACTGCTGCCTATGGCACTGAGGACCCAAGTTCGATCCTGGCCCTGGGTCATTGTCCGTGTGGAGTTTGCACATTCTCTCTGTGTCTGCGAGGGATTCAACCCCACAACCCAAATAGGTGCATGGTAGGTGGATTGGCCACGCTAAATTGCCCCTTAATTGGAAAATAATAATTGGGTACTCTAAATTTAAAACAAAAATTAAACTGTCGGAAAGGTATGATTTGTCAGGAATAGTCAGCATGGTTTTGTTCGGGGAAGATCATGTCTTACTAACTTAATCAAATATTTTAAAGAAGTAACAAGGAGGATTCATGCGGGTAGTGTAGTGGATGTTGTCTACTTGGATTTCAGGAAAGAATCTGACAAGGTCCCACATGGCAGTCTGGTTATAAAAGTGAATCTCATTGGATACAACAGAAAGTGGCATGTTGAATTTAAAATTGGCTCAGTGACAGGAAACAAAGGTAATGGTTGGTGGATGTTTTTATGAATGGAAAGGGCTTTCCTGTGGCATCCCACAGGCTCGGTGTTGGGTCCCCCACTGTTTCTGGTGAATTATTAATGATTTGGACTTAAACGTGGGAGCAATGATCGGGAAATGCGTACATGACACAAAAAATGGTGAATAGTGAAGAGGATAGCTGATGTCTCCAGAATTATATCAATAGTCTGGTTGAGCAGGCAGAAAAGTAGCAAATGGAATTCAATCTAGACCCAACAATTTGCTCAATACCACTTCCCTGCTGATTGTCATTTTCCTGAGTTCTTTCCTCCCTTCCTAATCCTGATTTACAACTATTTCTGGGATGTTACTTATGTCGTCTACAGTGAAGGCAGATGCAAAATATCTGTTTAATTCGTCCACCACAGCCCTACTTTCCATTACCAATTCCCCAGACACACTTTCCATAGGACCAATGCTCACTTTGTTAACTCTTTTCTTATTTAAATATCTATATAAACTCTTACTATCCACCTAGTTTTCCTTCTTATCGATCTTCTTGTCATTCTTTGATGTTCTTTCTATTCTTTCCGATCTACTGACCTGCCACTTTTCTTTGCACAAGTATATGCTTTTTCTTTAATTTTAATACTGCCTTTAACTTTTGTAGTCAACCACAGGTGACAGGCCCTTCCCTTGGAATTTCCCTTTCTCATTGGAATGTGTGTTTTCTGAAATATTTCAGGCGCCGGAATGTGGCGACGAGGGGATTTTCACAGTAACTTCATTCCAGTGTTAATGTAAGCCTACTTGTGACAATAAAGATTATAATTATATTATTATATCCCTTTAAATGTCTGCTACTGAACCTCTGTTGATCTATCATTTAAGCATATTTCCCAGTTCACTTTAGCTAGCTCTGCTTTCATCGTTGCCCTTATTTAAGTTTAAATTACTGGTCTTGGATGCATTTTCCTCAAACTCAAAATTGTCAGGGCTAGAAAACGGAAGCTACGAGGAGAGATTGGAAAGGCTAGGGTTGTTTTCCTTAGAACGAGGAGGCTAAGTGTGACCTAACTGAGGTGCATAAAATTACGAGGGGCCTAGACACGAAAGACTTGTTTCCCCGAGTTGGGGAATCGATTACCAGAGACAATCACCTTAAACTACAGGGTCATTGGTAGAAGGATTAGAGAGGTTGAGAAGGTTGTTCTATGATGAGAGATTGGAATTGAGAAGAAGAGATGATCTCATTGAAAATACAAGATTCTGAAGGGGCATGAGAGGGAGGGCAGAAAGGTTGTATCCAGCAGCTGGGGAATCGAGCACATGGGGGTACACTCAGGATAAGCAGATGATCATTTAGGACTGAGATGAGGAGCAATTTCATCACTTACAGGGTTGTGAACCTCTGGAATTCTCTACTCCAGAGGGCTGTGGATGCATCTTTGAATATATTTTAGGCTGAAATAGACTTATTTTTAGTCTCTCTGGAAATAATAATAATAATAATAAAAGCATACAAGGAGCAGGAACATGGGAGTTCAGACTGAAAATCAATCATGATCGCATTTAATGAAATGGGAAGCGGAGTTGGGAATGGAGATCGATTGGGGAATATGGAGTGAGGCACTGCGTAGGGTAAACGGGACCTCCTCATGTGCAAGGATGAGCCTGACACAGTTTAAGGTGGTGCACGGGGTGCATATGACTCGGGCGAGAATGAGTGGGTTCTTTTCAGGGGGTAGCAGATGATTGAGAGAGGTGTGGGGGAGGGGGGGGCAGCGAACCACACACATGTTTTGGAGTTGCGAAAAAGTGGGAAGATTATGGGTGGGAGTCTTAGCCAGGATAGTGGAGGACCCTTTGGTGGCGATATTTGGGGTCTCAGAGAAGCCGGAGCTCATGGAGAGGAGGAAGGCCGATGTCTGCCTTCGCCTCTCTGATTGCATGGCGGCGAATTTTGCTGGAGTGGCAGTCGGCATCGCCACCAGGGGTAGCAGCTTGGTTGGTTGACCTGTACGACTTCCTGCGATTAGAGAAGATAAAGTATGAGTCAAGGGGCTCTTCAGAGGGGTTTGAGGAAAGGAGGGGGATGTTTGTGACTGTGTTTGAGGGGCTGTTCATCACGGGGGGGGTGAAAAAAAAGGAAAAATCTGTACAGTCTGTTGAATGTAGGGAAGCATGTTTCCCGAGGTGTTTGTTCGCTGTAACCTGTTTTGATACATGTTTGTAATAAAATACTTTTTTTTTCAAACAATCACATTGAACAGCTCAAGTAAGCTGTTAGGTCTGCTGCACCTATTTCTTGTGCTTACACAAGCAGGACTTGGTGTGAGCTAGACCATAAACAGCAGAATTTTTCATGCATTCCGGTTTATGAAGAGTGAAAAGTGGATGGTCAAGGAGGGCAGCATGAGAATGACTGAGCCTAGAAGTAATCAGAGGAGGGCTTGAGCAGCAGGAGCACTGAGGTCAGGGCAAAGATGAGGCAGAAGTCATGGTGATGGAGCTAATGTGCAGTCAAATATGGCCCCAAGAGCACGAGTAATCTGGTTCAGCCTCAGACAGTTGCCAGGGAGAGGGAGGGACTCAGTGGTTCGGGAGTGGAATTTGGCCAGGTCAGGGGCAGGGTTGCTGAAGATATGTTATTGGTGTTTTTCATATTTAATTGGAGAAAATTTGTTTGCTCAGTCCTGGGTGCCAGATAAGCAATCTGATCGTAGGAGATGTGGAAATAGGTGGTGGTGAGATACCTGCCACAATGGAAATTAAACAACACGTGTCAGCAGATAGACCACAATGCTATTATATAACACAGATTCCTTGTAGTGCAGAAGACCATTCGGCCCATCAAGTCTGCACCGAACCTTCAAATGAGCATTCTAACCCATGGTCAGAGTGCTGTTACGGCGGCCGTAAGAAATTACAGAGAATCGTGAACACAGCCCAGTCCATCACGCAAATCTGCTCCCTGCCACTGAGTCGGTCTACACCTCCCGCTGCCTTGGGAAAGCAGACAGCATAATCAAAGACCCCTCCTGCCCGGTTCCATCGGGCAGGAGATACAAAAGTCTGAGAACACACCAACAGATTCATAAACAGCTTCTTTCCCACTGTTATCAGACTCCTGGATGGCCTTCTTATGAACTGAACTTATCTCTCCACATATCTTCTCTACTGAGTAGTACTACACGCCTTTTGCTCACCCGATACCTGTATCTATGCATTTACATTGTGCATTTATGGATGTCCTATGTTTTTTTTCATGTATGGAATGATCTGTCTGGACTGTACACAGAATAATACTTTCCACGGTACCTCGGTACATGTGACAATAAATCAAATCCAATCTCCACTCCCCTGCCCTATCCCCGTAACACATAATCAAACCTGCACACCCCTGGAGAGTAAGGGGCAATTTAGCATGGCCAATCCACCTAACCTGCACATCTTTAGACTTTGAACATGACAAGAAACATGGCTTTTTGATATAATCTTGCTGAAAGAGTATTGATCACACGGTGGGCAAACAGCCCACCAATAACCCCAGACAAATTACACAGGGTGGGTGGGTGAGGGAAGGAGGGACAGGATCTTCCCCACATCCAGCAGTCCCGGATCAGTCGCCCTCCATCTCCCAGCGTTGCTGCGGCTCCAAGCTCCGCTTGCAACCCCCGCCCCAAATCCCCGGCCTCTCCCGGATCTCTCACCTCCTCCGACAGCCGCTCTCAATGTTTTGATGATCTCACCACCAACCGGAACAAACTCAAAGCATCAGCTGCTACTTCCGGTCCCTGCCCCAAGCATTCTACCCACCCAACGTCCGGTCCGTCTGCCATGACAGTCCCTCCACCGCTCACAATCCACGTCCGGTCCGTCTGCCGTTACAATTACTCCACTGCTCACGAGCACCATTTCCGGTCCGTCTGCCGTTACAATTACTCCACTGCTCACGAGCACCATTTCCGGTCCGTCTGCCATTGCAGTCCCCAGTACCCACAAACTCTTTCTGGTCCGTCTGCCGTTGCAGCCAATTTTGAACGGGAGGATTGAACTTGTTGGTTAAATTTATTGTTCAGAGTTCATGTAAATAAATTAAATGCAACAATTCCTCCATGCTTTTACGTCATTCATTACCAGACCTCTTTTTGCACACTTTGCACAATGAAATGCTGCTAACACGAGGAGAGACTTGGGAAAACAAACAAACAAATATAGAGTAGGCCACTTGACGCCTCGAGCCTGCTGCATCATTCAATAAGATCACGGCTAATCTGATTGTAACTTCAACCACACATTCCTGCTTACACTTAAGGTGACACTTCCACACCTTTCACCTCTGTGGTAGTCACCACTCACCACTGTTGTATTCTATATACCGCATACGAGGGGTATTACGGTAAGGCCCCTGTACTACAGGTATGGGGGTAGATCCCTGCCTGCTGGCTCCGCCCAGTAGGCGGAGTATAAATGTGTGGGCTCTCCGAGCTGTAGCCATTTCGGCAGCAGCTGCGGGAGGCTATACATGGCTGCGTAATAAAGCCTCGATTACACTCTACTCTTGTCTCGTAATTGATAGTGCATCAATTTACTACGCAGAGATTTTACAACAATGGATCTCCACATCAAGCCTGATCGCCTGAAGCTGCACCCTCAAGCAGACCGCCAAGTCGGCCTTCGCACATTGGCTAGCTTGCTTTGAAGCATACATCGGATCTGCGACAGAACCACCCTCAGAGGCACAGAAGCTCCAGATCCTTTACACGCGGCTGAGCTCCGATATCTTTCCCCTCATCCGGGACGCGCCGACCTACGCTGAGGCCATGGTGCTACTGAAGGAGAACTACACTTAGCAGACCAACAAAATCTACGCCAGGCGCCTCCTGTCCACGCGGCATCAACTCCCTGGTGAGTCTGTGGAAGATTTCTGGCGTGCCTTGCACGCCTTGGTGGGAGACTGTGATTGTCAGGCCGTTTCGGCCGTTGAACATTCTGACCTGCTAGTTAGAGATGCGTTTGTTACGGGCATAGGGTCGGCCTACATCCACCAGCGCCTCTTAGAAGGGGCCACCCTCGGGTTCCGGTTGCGGCTATGCTGAGCTAAGTCGCACGTTCGGCAGCTCCTGCCAGAAATGGACTTTTGGCTCTTTTTAGGGGCCCCAGTGGCATTTGTTCGACGGTTCCCAGTGTGGGAAGGTGACAGTACGATTTCCCCGGCACTATATAGATTGGACCAGGAGTGGAGCGGTGAAAAAAGTAATTCTGGTGCAGCGAAAAGTGCGAGGGAGGAAAGCCAAGATGGCGGCGGGTGGAGACCAGGCAGCGTGGTCGCAGGAGCAGCAGGAGTTTCTCAAGTGCTGCTTCACGGAATTGAAAGCAGAGCTGCTGGAGGCGATGGAGGCTTCGATCGACAAGCTGGTCGAGACCCAGAAGGCCCAAGGGGCGGCGATCCGGGAGGTGCGGCAGAAGGCCTTGGAGAATGAGGACGAGATATTGGGCCTGCCGGTGAAGGTGGAGGCGCACGAGGCGCTGCATAAGAAGGCAGGAGAAGTTCGAGGACATGGAGAATCGGTCGAGGAGGAAGTACCTGCGGATTCTGGGTCTCCCGGAGGGAGTGGAGGGGTCAGATGCTGGAGCATATGTGGTCACGATGCTGAACACGTTGATGGGCGCAGGTGCCTTCCCGAGGCCCCTGGAGCTGGATGGGACCCACCGAGTCTTGGCGAGGAGGCCCAAGTCTAACGAGCCGCCGCGGGTGATATTGGTGCAGTTCCACCGCTTGGTGGACAGGGAGTGTGTCCTAAGATGGGCAAAAAAGGAGCGGAGACTTCCGGGTGCGGCGATGACCAGCTGAGTCGCACGTTTCGGCAGCTCCCTGTGAAACGGACTTTTGGGCTCTTGATAGGAGCCCCAACGGCAATTTTAACGGCTGAAAACACCGTGCGATAAACCAGAAGGGTGTTCCCCCTGGACACGGATGGAAAAAGGAGAGGAAAGTGGCCGGATTGCAGCGGATCCTTTGGAACAACGGCAAGGAAGGCAAGCAGAAACCAAGATGGCGTCGGAAGGTGGCAGTTTCATATGGGGCCCTGAACAACAAGAGTTTTTGAAACGCTGCGTGGAGGAGATAAAAAAGGAAATGAAGAAAGAGTTGTTGGCCCCGATATTACAGGCGATTGAAGGGCTGAAAGAGGAACAAAAGACCCAGGAGCAGGAGCTTCGGGTCGTGAAGACGAAAGCAGCAGAGAATGAAAACGACATACAGGGCCTGGTGGTGAAGTCGGAGATACAGGAGGCACACCAGAAACGATCTGTGGAGAGGTTGGAGGCACTGGAAAATAACGCAAGGAGGAACAACTTGAGGATTCTTGGCCTTCCTGAAGGTGTGGAGGGGGCGGACGTCGGGGCATATGTGAGCACGATGCTGCACTCGTTAATGGGAGTGGAGGCCCCGACGGGTCCGTTGGAGGTGGAGGGAGCATACCGAGTTATGGTGCGAGGACCGAGAGCAGGAGAAGCTCCCAGAGCCATAGTGGTGAGATTTCTCCGTTTTAAGGATAGAGAAATGGTCCTTAGATGGGCGAAGAAAACTCGGTGTAGTAAATGGGAGAACGCGGTGATCCGCGTCTATCAAGATTGGAGTGCGGAGGTGGCGAGAAGGAGGGCGAGCTTTAATCGGGCCAAAGCGGTACTTCACAAAAAAAAGATAAAGTTTGGAATGCTGCAACCGGCAAGACTGTGGGTCACATATCAAGGGAGGCACCACTACTTTGAGACGGCGGATGAAGCGTGGACTTTTATTGTAGAAGAAAAATTGGAATGATTGGACTACGAAAATGAACGTTTGGACAAAGTGGTGGGACGAGTTGGGGGGGGGGGCGAAGAGGGATTGTATGATTAATCCTGCGGTATGGTAACTTTTCTTTCTCCCACAGGTGGTGATGGGGGGAGGTGGGGAGGGAGAGGAGATGGGGCGTTGGCCATGGGAGGCGGGGCCGAGGGAGAGGCGCGGGCTTGGTTCCCGCGCTATGATAATTATGGCGGGAATAGAGAAGCAGGAAGGAGGGGGCGCCGCACGGGGCGAGCCGTGATCACGGGGGGAAGCCGAGGTCAGCCAGAGTTTGCTGACTTCTGGGAGCAACATGGGGGGAGTAATTACGCTAGCGGGGGGTCTAGCGGGGGGGGGGGGGGGGAGGGGGGAATTACTGGGTTGCTGCTGCTGGGGAAAGGGGGAGTGGGTGTGGGAAAGGATGGGCGGGGGGGCACCGTCTGGGAGAAATACAGCCGCGTGGGAACTGGGCGAGAAGCTGGAAAAAGATGATGGCTAACCGGCAAGGGGGGGGGGGGTGGGAAGCCCCCCAACTCGGCTGGTCACGTGGAACGTGAGGGGGCTTAACGGGCCGATAAAGAGGGCACGAGTACTCGCACGCCTTAAGAAACTTAAAGCAGATGTGGTCATGTTACAGGAAACGCACCTGAAACTGATAGATCAGGTTAGGTTGCGCAAAGGATGGGTAGGGCAGGTGTTCCATTCGGGGCTGGATGCGAAAAACAGGGGGGTGGCTATATTAGTGGGGAAGCGGGTAATGTTCGCGGCAAAGACTATAGTGGCGGATAACGGGGGCAGATACGTGATGGTGAGTGGCAAATTACAGGGAGAGATGGTGGTGTTGGTAAACGTGTATGCCCCGAATTGGGACGATGCCAATTTTATGAGGCGAATGCTAGGACGCATCCCAGACCTAGAGACCGGAAAGCTGATAATGGGGGGAGACTTTAACACGGTGTTGGAACCAAGGCTGGATAGGTCGAAGTCCAGGACTGGTAGGAGGCCGGCAGCAGCCAAGGTGCTTAAGGATTTTATGGAGCAGATGGGAGGGGTGGACCCGTGGAGATTCAGTAGACCTAGGAGTAAGGAGTTCTCGTTTTTCTCCTATGTCCATAAAGTCTATTCACGCATAGACTTTTTTGTGTTGGGTAGGGCATTGATCCCGAGGGTGAGGGGAACGGAATATACGGCTATAGCCATTTCGGATCATGCCCCACACTGGGTAGACTTGGAGATAGGGGAGGAAACAAGAGGGCGTCCACCCTGGAGAATGGATATGGGACTAATGGCGGATGAGGGGGTGTGCTTAAGGGTGAGGGGATGCATTGAAAAGTACTTGGAACTCAATGACAATGGGGAGGTTCAGGTGGGAGTGGTCTGGGAGGCGTTGAAGGCGGTGGTTAGGGGGGAGCTGATATCAATAAGGACACATAAAGGGAAGCAGGAGAGTAAGGAACGGGAGCGGTTGTTGCAAGAACTTTTGAGGGTGGACAGACAGTATGCGGAAGCACCGGAGGAGGGACTGTATAGGGAAAGGCAAAGGCTGCATGTGGAATTTGACTTGCTGACCACAGGCACTGCAGAGGCACAATGGAGGAAGGCGCAGGGTGTACAGTATGAATATGGAGAGAAGGCGAGCAGATTGCTGGCACACCAATTGAGGAAAAGGGGAGCAGCGAGGGAAATAGGGGGGGTGGGAGACGAAGATGGAGAGACGGAGCGGGGAGCGGAGAGAGTGAATGAAGTGTTTAAGACATTTTATAAAAAATTGTATGAAGCTCAACCCCCGGATGGGAGGGAGAGAATGATGGAGTTTTTGGATCGGCTGGAAATTCCCAAGGTGGAAGAGCAGGAAAGGATGGGATTGGGAGCACAGATCACGGTAGAAGAAGTGGTGAAAGGAATTAGGAACATGCAGACGGGAAAGGCCCCGGGACCGGACGGATTCCCAGTTGAATTTTACAGAAAATATTTGGACTTGCTCGCCCCGCTACTGACGAGGACCTTCAACGAGGCAAAGGAAAGGGGACAACTGCCCCGACTATGTCAGAAGCAACGATATCGCTTCTTTTAAAGAAGGAAAAGGATCCGCTACAATGCGGGTCCTACAGACCAATCTCCCTCCTCAATGTAGATGCCAAGGTCTTGGCCAAGGTAATGGCAATGAGAATAGAGGAATGTGTCCCGGGGGTGGTTCATGAGGACCAAACTGGGTTTGTGAAGGGGAGACAGCTGAACACGAACATACGGAGGTTGTTAGGGGTAATGATGATGGCCCCACCAGAGGGTGAAACGGAGATAGTAGTGGCGATGGATGCCGAGAAAGCATTTGATAGAGTGGAGTGGGATTATCTGTGGGAGGTGTTGAGGAGATTTGGGTTCGGAGAGGGGTATGTTAGATGGGTGCAGCTGTTGTATAGGGCCCCAGTGGCGAGTGTGGTCACGAATGGACGGGGATCGGCATATTTTCGGCTCCATAGAGGGACAAGGCAGGGATGTCCTCTGTCCCCATTACTGTTTGCACTGGCGATTGAGCCCCTGGCGATAGCGCTGAGAGGTTCCAAGGGATGGAGGGGAATACTTAGGGGAGGAGAAGAACACCGGGTATCTTTATATGGGGATGATCTGCTACTATATGTGGCGGATCCAGCGGAGGGGATGCCAGAAATAATGCGGATACTTGGGGAGTTTGGGGATTTTTCAGGGTATAAATTGAACATGGGAAAGAGTGAGCTGTTTGTGGTGCATCCAGGGGAGCAGAGTAGAGAAATAGAAGACCTACCGTTGAGGAAGGTAACAAGAGACTTTCGTTACCTGGGGATCCAGATTGCTAAGAATTGGGGCACATTGCACAGGCTAAATTTGACGCGGTTGGTGGAACAGATGGAGGAAGATTTCAAGAGATGGGACATGGTAGCATTGTCAATGGCAGGGAGGGTGCAGGCAGTTAAGATGGTGGTCCTCCCGAGATTCCTTTTTGTGTTTCAGTGTCTCCCGGTGGTGATCACGAAGGCTTTTTTCAAAAGGATAGAAAAGAGTATCATGGGTTTTGTTTGGGCCGGGAAGACTCCGAGAGTGAGGAAGGGATTCTTACAGCGTAGTAGGGATAGGGGGGGGCTGGCACTACCGAGCCTAAGTGAGTATTATTGGGCCGCTAATATTTCAATGGTGAGTAAGTGGATGGGAGAGGAGGAAGGAGCGGCGTGGAAGAGATTAGAGAGGGCGTCCTGTAGGGGGACCAGCCTGCAGGCTATGGTGACAGCCCCATTGCCGTTCTCACCAAGGAACTATACCACGAGTCCGGTGGTGGTAGCTACACTGAAGATTTGGGGACAGTGGAGACGACATAGGGGAAAGACCGGAGCACTGGGGGGGTCCCCGATAAGAAACAACCATAGGTTTGCCCCGGGGGGAATGGATGGGGGATAAGGAATGTGGCAAAGAGCAGGTATAACGCAATTGAAAGATCTATTTGTGGACGGGAAGTTTGCGAGTCTGGGAGCGCTGACCGAGAAATATGGGTTGCCCCAAGGGAATGCATTCAGGTACATGCAATTGAGGGCTTTTGCGAGGCAGCAGGTGAGGGAATTCCCGCAGCTCCCGACACAAGAGGTGCAGGACAGAGTCATCTCAAAGAAATGGGTGGGGGACGGTAAGGTGTCGGATATATATAGGGAAATGAGAGACGAAGGGGAGACTATGATGGACGAACTAAAAGGGAAATGGGAAGAAGAGCTAGGGGAGGAGATTGAGGAGGGGATGTGGGCAGATGCCCTAAACAGGGTAAACTCGTCGTCCTCGTGCGCCAGGCTAAGCCTGATTCAGTTTAAGGTATTACACAGGGCACATATGACTGGAACACGGCTCAGTAAATTTTTTGGGGTGGAGGATAGGTGTGCGAGGTGCTCGAGAAGCCCAGCGAATCATACCCATATGTTTTGGTCATGCCCGGCACTACAGGGGTTTTGGATGGGGGTGACAAAGGTGCTTTCGAAAGTAGTAGGAGTCCGGGTCGAACCAAGCTGGGGGTTGGCTATATTTGGGGTTGCACAAGAGCCGGGAGTGCAGGAGGCGAAAGAGGCCGATGTTTTGGCCTTTGCGTCCCTAGTAGCCCGGCGCAGAATATTGCTAATGTGGAAAGAAGCCAAGCCCCCGGGGGTGGAGACCTGGATAAATGATATGGCGGGGTTCATAAAGTTAGAGCGGATTAAGTTCGTCCTAAGGGGGTCGGCTCAAGGGTTTACTAGGCGGTGGCAACCGTTCGTCGAATATCTTGCGGAAAGATAGATAGGGGAGAACAAAGAAGGCAGCAGCAGCAGCCCAGGACTTGGGGGGGGGGGGAGGGATGGGGGGGGGGATGGGGGGGGGAGTGTGTGGCCTGAGACAAGGCAGTTGCCAATTAGGGCTAGTTTTTATTTTTTGTTATTTAATATTTATTTATTTGTTGTTGTTTTTGTTTAAATTTAAAAAAGGTCATTATTATCTGTATTGTTACAATGTTGTGCAAAGGATGCACAATGTACTGTGTTGGTTGACCAAAAATTTTCAATAAAATATTATTTAAAAAAAAAAAAAAAGGAGCGGAGCAGCAGGTGGGAGAATACAGAGGTCCGTATATACCAGGACTGGAGCGCGGAGGTGGCCTAGAAGAGGGCCGGGTATAATCGGGCTAAGGCGGTTCTGCATCGGAAGGGGGTGAAATTCGAGATGCTGCAGCCGGCGCGACTTTGGGTCACGTTTAAGGACGGGCACCATTGCTTTGAGACGCCGGATGAGGCGTGGACCTTTATTCAGGCCGAAAAGTTGGACATGGACTGAGGGTCGGTTGTGAGGGGAGGCCGCGAGGGGCTACTGTGGTTACTGTGCTTTGGGGGATGTTCTGTTCTGTATTGTTTCCTTGGGTGCTGGGTGGGGTAGGGTGAAATGGTTCGAAGTGGGGGTTTTGTGAGAGTGTGGGCATCGGTGGTTGGGGGGAGGGGAGATGGGAGGCCCGAGGTGGGGGAGTTTGGATTATGCCGCAAAAGGGAGCTGCCCCAGAGAGGACGGGGCCGGTTTGATGGAAAGTGCAGGCTTTTTCCCGAGGTTGGGGAGGAAGGGGGTGGGGCCGGGGGGAAGGGCGGTGTTGGAGAGTGCCCGCTGATAGACAGGAGGGGGGGAGACTACCACACTGGGGGGCGATGGAGTGGCTGGGGTCAGCAGGAGTCAGCTGACTTACGGGTGTGCTATGGGGGGAGCCACGCAGCTGGGGGGGACCTAGCTGGGGGGACTGGGTTGCTGCTGCATTGGCCAAAGGGGAGCTCGGAGAGAGAGTCGGGGCGGGGCTCTGCCGCTGGGGGGAATGGAGAGTGCGGGAGGCGCGGGCACGTGGCTGGCCTAGAAAAGGGGATGGCTAATCGACAGGGGGGGGGGAGGCGGGAAGCCCCCTGATCCGGCTGATAACTTGGAATGTGAGAGACCTGAACGGGCCGGTCAAGAGGGCCCGTGTGCTCGCGCACCTGAAGGGACTGAAGGCAGATGTGGTTATGCTCCAGGAGACGCATTTGAGGGTGGCAGATCAGGTTAGGCTGAGAAAGGGGTGGGTAGGGCAGGTTTTCCACTCGGGGTTGGACGCAAAGAATCGAGGGGTGGCGATTTTGGTGGGGAGGCGGGTGTCATTTGAGGCGCTAAACATCGTGGTAGACAATGGAGGTAGGTATGTGATGGTGAGTGGTAAGCTGAAGGGGGTGCGGGTGGTCTTGGTGAATGTGTATGCCCTGAATTGGGACGATGCCGGATTTATGCGGCGCATGTTGGGCCGGATTCCGGACCTGGAGGCAGGGAGCTAGATAATGGGGGGGGGGGACACTTCAACATGGTACTGGATCCAGCATTGGACCGCTCCAGGTCCAGGATGGGTAAGAGGCCGGCGGCGGCCAAGATGCTGAGGGGGTTTATGGACCAGATGGGAGGAGTGGACCCATGGAGGTTTGTCAGGCCATGGGCCAGGGAATTTTCTTTTTTTTCCCACGTCCATAAAGCCTACTCCCGGATAGACTTCTTCGTTATGAGCAGGGCGCTGATCCCGAGGGTGGAGGGCCCGGAGTATTCGGCCATAGCCATCTCAGACCATGCCCCGCATTGGGTGGAGCTGGAGCTAGGGGAGGAGAGGGACCAGCGCCCGCTGTGGTGCCTGGAGGTGGGTTTGCTGGTGGATGAGGAGGTGAGCGGGCGGATCCGGGATTGCATTGAAAGCTATCGAGAGGCCAACGGTAATGGGGGAGGTGCAGGTAGGGGTGGTCTGGGAGGTGCTAAAGGCAGTGATTAGTGGAGGGCTAATCTCCACTAGGGCCCACAGGGAGAAGAAGGAGAGGAGAGAGATGGAGGGATTGGAGGGGGGGATTTTAAGGGTGGATAGGAGGTATGCAGAGGTCCCCGAGGAGGGACTACTCAAGGAGCGACAAAGCCACCAGGCCGAGTTCGACCTGTTGACCACCAAGAAGGCAGAGGTGCAGTGGAGGAAAGTGCAAGGGGCGGTGTATGAGTACGGGGAGAAGGCTAGCCGAATGTTGGCACAGCAGCTTCGGAAGTGCGAGGCAGATTGGGGGAGTTAGGGATAAAGGGGGGAACACGGTGCGGAGTGCGGTGGGAATAAATGGGGTATTTGGAGACTTTTATGAGGGGCTGTATAGGTCTGAGCCCCTGACGGAGGAGGGGGGGATGTGTCGATTTTTGGATCGGCTGAGGTTCCCGAGGGTGGAGGAGGAGCAGGTGGCTGGGCTTGGGGCACCGGTAGGGCTGGAGGAGCTGACTAAGGGGCTGGGGAGTATGCAGGCGGGGAAGGCACCGGGGCCGGAGGGACCTACTGGGCCCTCTATTAGTGAGGACTTTCAATAAGGCGAGGGAGGGGGGGGCCCTACCCCCGACGATGTCCAGGGCGCTGATCTCGCTGATCTTAAAGCGGGACAAGGACCCATTGCAGTGTGGGTCGTAGAGGCCAGTCTCTCTCCTCAACGTGGACGCGAAGCTGTTAGCGAAGGTGTTGGCTACCAGAATTGAGGACTGTGTCCCGGGGGTGATTCACGAGGACCAGATGGATTTTGTTAAGGGAAGGCAGCTGAATACCAATGTGCGGAGGTTCCTTAACCTAATCATGATGCCTGCAGTGGAGGGGGAAGCGGGGATGGACGCGGAGAAGGCCTTCGATAGGGTGGAGTGGAGGTACCTTTGGGAAGTGTTGAGGAGGTTTGGGTTCGGGAGGGGTTCATTAGTTGCGTTAGGCTACTTTACGAAGCCCCGGTGGCGAATCGGAGGAGGTCGGAATACTTATGGCTGTACCGGGGGACGAGGCAGGGGTGCCCCTATCCCCCTTGCTATTTGCATTGGCAATTGAGCCCTTGGCTATGGCTCTAAGGGTGTCCAGGAACTGGAGGGGGCTGGTCCAGTGGGGGGAGGAACACCGGGCATCGTTGTATGCCGATGACCTATTACTGTATGTGGCGGACCCAGTGGGGGGGATGCCGGAGGTGATGCGGATCCTCAGGGAGTTTGGGGACTTTTCCGGGTATAAGCTCAACGTGGGGAAGAGTGAGCTCTCCGTGGTACACCCAGGGGACCAGGGAAGGGGGATAGACGAGCTTCCACGGAAGAGGGCAGAAAGGAGTTTTCAGTACCTGGGGATCCAGGTGGCCAGGAGCTGGGGGGCCCTATACAAGCTCAACTTGACGAGGCTGGTGGAGCAGATGGAGGAGGAGTTTAAAAGGTGGGATATGCTGCCATTCTCCCTGGCGGGTAGGGTACAGTCGGTGAAGATGACGGTGCTCCCGAGGTTCCTTTTTATATTCCAGTACCTCCCCATCCTGATCCCTGAGGCCTTTTTTAAGCGGGTCAGTAGGAGCATCATGGGATTTGTGTGGGTGAAAAAGACCCCGAGGGTGAGAAGGGTGTTTCTGGAGCGGAGTAGGGACAGAGGAGGGTTAGCGTTACTTAATCTGTGTGGGTATTACTGGGCTGCCAATGTGGCGATGATACGCAAGTGGGTAATGGAGGGGGAGGAGGCGGCGTGGAAGAGGGTGGAGATGGCGTCCTGTGTGGGCACGAGTCTGAGAGCGCTGGTGACAGCACCGCTGCCGCTCTAGTCCGGTGGTGGCGGCGACTTTGAAAATTTGGGAGTAGTGGAGACGCCACAGGGGTGAGGTAGAGGCTTCGGTTTGGTCCCTGATCCGAGAGATCCATCCGTTTGTCCCGGGAAGAATGGATGGGGGGGTTCCTGAGCTGGCACAGGGCAGGTATTAGAAGGATGGGGGACCTGTTTTTAGATGGGACGTTTGTGAGCCTTGGGGCGCTGGAGGAAAAATTCGGGCTTCCTCCCGGAAATGCCTTCAGGTACATGCAGGTAAAGGCGTTTGTAAGACGGCAGGTGAGGGAGTTCCCGCTGCTTCCAGCACTTAGGATCCAGGATAGGGTGCTCTCGGGGGTGTGGGTTGGAGAGGGCAGGGTCTCTGCGATCTACCAGGAGATGCAGGAGGAGGAGGAGACCTCGGTGGAGGAGCTAAAGGGTAAATGGGAGGAGGATCTTGGGGAGGAGATAGACGAGGGTGCGTGGGCGGACACCCTGGGTAGGGTTAATTCTTCCTCCTCTTGCGCCAGGCTTAGCCTGATACAATTTAAGGATCTTCACAGAGCGCATATGGCAGGGGCGAGGCTGAGCAGGTTCTTTGGGGTGGAAGATCGGTGTGGGAGGTGCTCGGGGAGCCCAGCAAATCACACCCACATGTTCTGGGCGTGCCCGGCGCTGGATGGGTTCTAGAGGGGTATTGCGAGGACGGTGTCTAAGGTGGTGAACACCCGGGTTAAGCCGAGCTGGGGGATAGCACTATTTGGGGTATTGGATGAGCCGGGAGTGCAGGAGGCGAAAGAGGCCGGTATTCTGGCCTTTGCGTCCCTGGTAGCCCGGCGGAGGATTCTGCTACAGTGGAAGGATGCGAGGCCCCCAAGTGTGGAAGCCTGCATCAGCGACATGGCAGGGTTCATTAAATTGGAGAGGGTGAAATTTGCCTTGAGAGGGTCTGTGCAAGATGTTTATTTATGTGTTCTTTGTTTTTCTTTTTTCTGTAAGGTGGGGGTTTGTTGAAAATCTGTAAAAATTTGAATAAAAATATTTTGTTTTAAAAAGAAGTGGCTACGCCTCACGGAATGTACAGGTGTATGCCCCCGACCGCACGGCCCACCCCTCCTGGGCATCGTGGACCCCGCCAGCGAACACCCCATCGTGGACCCCATCAGCGACCGCCCCCAGCGAACCCCAGGCCTGCGCCGCGCGGTAGCCAACCAACCCCGGGGGATCCAAGTGCTACTTCTGCGGACAGCCAAAACACCCCCGGCAGCGCTGCCCGGCATGGAGTGCGCTCTGCAAGGCCTGCGGAAAGAAAGGACATTTTGATGCTGTGTGCCAGGCCCGCTTGATCGCCGCTATTGTCTCTGCACCCCCACGTGCGGCCCGTGGGCGCTACCATCTTCCTCGCCTCAGACCACGTGCGACCCGTGGGCGCTGCCATCTTCCTCGCCTCAGACCACGTACGACCCGTGGGCCCCGCCATCTTGCTCGCCCTTCAACATGTGCGGCCCGTGGGTGCTGCCATCTTGCTCGCCTCACAACACGTGCGGCCCGTGGGCGCCATCATCTTGCCTGCCTCAGGACACGTGCGGCCCGCGGGCGCCGCCATCTTCCCCGCCTCAGGACCCCTGCTCGTCGGCCACCTCATCGGGCCGCTCATTGCCTGCAACCGCCGCCGACCAGCCGCATCTCGCGTCCATCACGATCGACCAGTCCCGACCGCACAACCTCACGACCGCGTCGACGACAGTGAAGGTCGACGGGCACAAGATATCCTGCCTTCTGAATTCCGGGAGCACTGAGAGCTTCATCCACCCCAATACGGTAAGGCGCTGCTCCCTCACGGTACACCCCATTAACCAGAAAATATCCCTGGCCTCCAGATACGACTCCGTGGCGATCCGGGGGTACTGCACCGCCGCCCTCACCATCCAGGGTGTAGAGTTCAGCGGCTTCCGGCATCATCATCAAAGGCCTCGACACCATCTTCACTCTGTTCGGTTTCCCCGCTTACGTCCACAGCGACCGGGGATCCTCATTTATGAGCGATGAGCTGCGTCAGTTCCTGCTCAGCAAGGGCATTGCCTCGAGCAGGACGACCAGCTACAACCCCAGGGGAAATGGGCAGGTGGAGCGGGAGAATGGGACGGTCTGGAAGGCCGTCCAGCTGTGCCCTACGGTCCAGAAATCTCCCGGCCTCCCGCTGGCAGGAGGTCCTCCCCAACGCCCTTCACTCCATCCGATCGCTACTTTGCACTGCGATTAACAAAACACCCCATGAACGTCTCTTTGCCTTCCCTAGGAAGTCCACCTCCGGGGTTTTGCTCCCAACGTGGCTGGCAGCTCCAGGACCCGTCCTCCTCCGCAAGCACGTGCGGCTACACAAAGCGGACCTGTTGGTTGAGAGGGTACAGTTACTTCACGCGAACCCGCAGTACGCCTACGTAGCGTACCCCGACGGCCGCCAAGACACAGTCTCCCTCAGGGACCTAGCACCAGCTGGGTCCCCCCCCCCCCCTGCCCTGGCACCACCCTCCCTCCCCCCAGCGCACCCCACTACAGCCCCCACTCCACGATGATCCGTCCTCCCCTTGGTCCCACCCGGGGATGAAGATGAGGTCGACGCTCCCGGAGTCACCGACGAGCGAACTGACGCCGAAATCGGCACCAGAACTGCGACGCTCGCAAAGACGGACCAAGGCGCCCGATCGTCTGAATTTGTAAACTTTTCCTTAAAATGTTAAACACCTGAATGTAAATAGTTTTCCACCACCCCCACTGGACTCTTTTTTTAACAGGGGGTGAATGTGGTAGTCACCACTGTTGGATTGTATATACTGCTTACGAGGGTGTTATGGTAAGGCCCCTGTACTACAGGTACGGGGGTAAATCCCTGCCTGCTGGCTCCGCCCAGTAGGCAGAGTATAAATGTGTGCGCTCTCCAAGCTGCAGCCATTTCGGCAGCAGCTGCGGGAGGCTACACATCTCTGCGTAATAAAGCCTCGATTACTCTCTACTCTCGTCTCGTCGTAATTGATAGTGCATCAACCTCCCTGTTAATCAAGAATCTATCTAGCTCTCCCACATCCACCTGTCCAGATCCAACCTTAGACACACACGGCTGCGTGGCAAATTTCATCTCCAACTCCCATCTACAAGTTTGCTGATGACACAACCGTAGTCAGTCAGATCTCGAACAGCGATGAGCCAGAGTACAGGAGAGTGATAGAGAACTGGGAAAAGTTAGAGCTGTAATAGGTTTAGCAAGTGAGGGATGAAGGGTGGGAAGAACAAAAGGGATGATCTCATAGGGTGGATGGTTGGAAAGTTTCGAGAGACTAGATGCACAGGTTTTGCTGAGTCAGTCCCAGATTTTAACGAAACATCCCAGCCTGGTCACTCTAGGAGCGATGTTCATGGTGCAAGACGAACAAGATTGGATTGGATTGGATTTGTTTATTGTCACATGTACTGAGGTACAGAGAAAGTATTTTTCTGTGAGCAGCTCAACAGATCATTAAGTACATGGGAAGAAAAGGGAATAAAAGAAAATACATAATAGGGCAATACAAGGTATACAATGTAACTTCATAAGCACCGGCATCGGATGAAGCATACAGGGTGTAGTGTTTTTTTAAAATATATATTTTATTCAAATTTTTTGGCCAAACAAAACGATACAAAGGTTTTCCTTTTTACAACAGTAAAACAGTATAAATAACAGTGGCCGTTTTTAACAAATAAATAAATAATATATAAACTAAATGGCAACTGCCATATCAAAAATAATAACTCTCCATAAATAAAATCAAACAATCCAATATACATAGCCTAATACAAATATTGAAACAAAAACACCCCTGAGGACCCGCCCGGGCCCGCCCCCCCCTCCCCCCTGGGTTGCTGCTGTTACCTTCCCATTTCCTTATTTCCTTTATCGTTCTGCGAGGCAGTCAATGAACGGTTGCCACCGCCTGGTGAACCCTTGAGACGAACCCCTTAGTGCGAACTTTATCCGTTCTAGTTTTATAAACCCTGCCATGTCATTTATCCAGGTCTCCACGCCCAGGGGTTTGTCTTCCTTCCACATAAGCAATATCCTTCGCCGGGCTACTAGGGACGCAAAGGCCAAGACATCAGCCTCTTTCGCCTCCTGCACTCCCGGCTCTTCTGCAACCCCGAATATAGCCAACCCCCAGCCTGGCTCGACCCGGACCCGCACCACCTTCGAAAGCACCTTTGCCACCCCCACCCAGAACCCCTGTAGTGCCGGACATGACCAAAACATGTGGGTGTGGTTGCTGGGCTTCTCAAGCATCTCCCACACCTATCCTCTACCCCGAAAAATTTACTGAGCCGTGCTCCGGTCATATGCGCCCTGTGTAAAACCTTGAATTGTATCAGGCTTAGCCTGGCGCACGAGGACAACGAGTTTACCCTACGTAGGGCATCAGCCCACAGCCCCTCCTCAATCTCTTCCCCCAGCTCTTCTTCCCATTTCCCCTTCAGCTCATCCACCATGATCTCCCCCTCGTCCCTCATTTCCCTGTATATATCCGACACCCTACCATCCCCCACCCATGTCCCTGAGATCACTATCCTGAACCTCCTGCGTCGGGAGCTGCGGGAATTCCCTCACCTGTTGCCTCGCAAAAGCCCTCAGTTGCATGTACCGAAATGCATTCCCTTGGGGCAACCCATATTTTTCCGTCAGCGCTCCCAGACTCGCAAACGTCCCGTCTACGAACAGATCTCTCAGTTGCACAACCCCAGCTCTTTGCCATGCTCCAAATCCCCCATCCATTCTCCCCGGGACAAACCTATGGTTATTTCTTATCGGGGACCGCACCGAGGCTCCCGTCCTTCCCCGATGTCGTCTCCACTGCCCCCAAATTTTTAGTGTTGCCACCACCACTGGACTTGTGGTGTATTTCTTCGGGGAGAACGGCAACGGCGCCGTCACCAGTGCTTGTAGGCTGGTTCCCTTGCAGGACGCCATCTCCAATCTCTTTCACGCCGCTCCCTTCCCTTCTCCCATCCACTTACACACCATTGAGATATTGGCGGCCCAGTAGTATTCACTTAGGCTCGGTAGTGCCAGCACCCCCCTATCCCTGCTACGCTGCAAGAACCCCCTCCTCACTCTCGGGGTCTTCCCGGCCCACACAAAACTCATGACACTTTTCTCAATTCTCTTGAAAAAAGCCTTCGTGACCATCACCGGAAGGCACTGAAACACAAAGAGGAATCTCGGGAGGACTACCATGACCGCCTGCACCCTACCCACCAGTGACAGGGGCACCATGTCCCATCTCTTAAAATCCTCCTCCATCTGTTCCACCAATCTTGTTAAATTAAGCCGGTGTAAGGTTCCCCAACTCCTGGCTATCTGAATCCCTAAGTACCGGAAATCTCTTGTTACCTTCCTCAGCGGTAAGTCATCTATTCCCCTGCTCTGCTCCCCCGAATGCACCACAAACAACTCACTCTTACCCATATTCAATTTGTACCCCGAAAATTCCCCAAACTCCCTGAGTGTCTGCATTATCTCAGGCATCCCCTCCACTGGGTCCGCAACATACAGCAATAAATCATCTGCATACAAGGATACCCGGTGTTCTTCTCCTCCCCTGAGCACTCCCCTCCAATTCCTGGAGCCCCTCAGTGCTATGGCCAGGGGCTCAATCGCCAATGCAAACAGTAACGGAGACAGGGGACACGCCTGCCTCGTCCCTCTATGAAGACGAAAATAATCAGACCTCTGTCTGTTCGTGACCATGCTTGCCACCGGGGCCCTATACAGCAGCTGTACCCATCCGATATACCCTTCTCTGAAACCAAATCTCCTCAGCACCTCCCACAGATAATCCCACTCCACTCTGTCGAATGCTTTCTCAGCGTCCATCGCCACCACTATCTCCGCCTCCCGCTCTGGTGGGGGCATCATCATTACCCCTAGCAACCTCCGTATGTTCGTGTTCAGCTGTCTCCCCTTAACGAACCCGGTTTGATCCTCGTGGACCACCCCCGGGACACAGTCCTCTATCCTTGTCGCCATCACCTTGGCCAGGAGCTTAGCATCTATATTTAAAAGGGAAATGGGCCCGTAGGACCCACACTGCAGCGGGTCTTTTTCCTTCTTCAAAAGGAGCGATATCATTGCCTCCGACATAGTTGGGGGCAGCTGCCCCCTTTCCCTAGCCTCATTAAAGGTTCTCGTCAAAAGCGGGGCCAGTAAGTCCATATACTTCCGATAAAATTCCACCGGGAATCCGTCCGGCCCCGGGGCCTTCCCCGCCTGCATGCTCCCAATCCCTTTTACCACCACCTCCATCTCAATCTGTGCTCCCAGTCCCGCCCTCTCCTGCTCCTCCACCTTAGGGAATTCCAGCTGATCCAAGAAACACATCATTCCCTCCTTCCCTTCCGGGGGCTGAGCCTTATATAACCTCTCATAAAATGCCTTGAACACCCCGTTCACTCTCTCCGCTCCCCGTTCCATCTCTCCCTCCTCATCTCTCACCCCACCTATCTCCCTCGCTGCTCCCCTCTTCCTCAATTGGTGGACCAGTAGCCGACTCGCCTTCTCTCCATACTCATACTGTACACTCTGTGCCCTCCTCCACTGTGCCTCTGCCTTACCCGTGGTCAGCAGGTCAAATTCCACATGTAGCCTTTGTCTTTCCCTGTACAGTCCCTCCTCCGGTGCCTCTGCATATTGCCTGTCCACCCTCAAAAGATCTTTCAGCAATCGCTCCCTTTCTTTACCCTCTTGCTTCACTTTATGTGCCCTTATGGATATCAGTTCCCCTCTAACCACCGCCTTCAACGCCTCCCAGACCACTCCCACCTGAACCTCTCCATTGTCATTAAGCTCCAAGTACCTTTCGATGCACCCCCTCACCCTTAAACATACCCCCTCATCCGCCAATAAGCCTATATCCATTCTCCAGAGTGGGTGCTGTTCTTTTTCCTCTCCTACCTCCAGGCCTACCCAATGTGGAACGTGGTCCGAAATAGCTATGGCCGTATATTCCGTCCCTGTCACCTTCGGAATCAGTGCCCTTCCCAAGACAAAAAAGTCTATCCGTGAGTATACTTTGTGGACATGGGAGAAAAATGAGAACTCCTTACTCCTAGGCCTACTAAATCTCCAGGGGTCTACCCCTCCCATCTGCTCCATGAAGTCCTTGAGTACCCTGGCCGCTGCCGGCCTCCTCCCGGTCCTGGACCTCGACCGGTCCAGCCCTGGATCAAGCACCGTATTGAAGTCTCCCCCCATTACCAACTTTCCCGCCTCCAGGTCCGGGATACATCCCAACATACGCCTCATAAAATTTGCATCATCCCAGTTCGGGGCATATACGTTCACCAGAACCACCGCCTCCCCTTGCAATCTGCCACTCACCATCACATATCTACCCCCACTATCCGCCACTATGGTCTTTGCCTCAAACAGTACCCGTTTCCCCACTAAGATAGCCACCCCCCTGTTCTTCGCATCCAAACCCGAATGAAACACCTGCCCCACCCGTCCTTTACGTAGTCTGACCTGGTCTATCAGTTTCAGATGCGTCTCCTGCAACATAACCACATCTGCCTTTAATTTCTTTAGGTATGCGAGTACCCGTGCCCTTTTAATCGGCCCGTTCAGCCCTCTCACGTTCCACGTGATCAGCCGGGTTGGGGGGCTCTTAACCCCCCCCCCTTGTCGACTAGCCATCCCCTTTTTTAACCCAGCTCCTCACCCGGTTCCCACGTATCCGTGTATCCCCCTGACGGCGCCCTCCCGCCTCGACCACCCCATCCCATAACAGCTCCCCCTTCTCCTTAGCAGCATCAACCCAGTTAACCCCCCCCTCCCCCCCCCCCCCCCTCCGCTAGATCTCTTTCTAGCGTAGTTGCACCCCCCATGTTGCTCACAGAAGTCAGCGAACTCTGGCTGACCTCGGCTTCCCCCCTTGTCCTCGGCCCCCACTGTGCGAGGCCCCCTCCTTCCTGCGTCCCTGTTCCCGTCATAATTACCATAGCGCGGGAACAAAGCCCGCGTTTCCCACTCGGCCCCTCCTCTAATGACCGGCGCCCACAGTTCCTCATACTCCCCCCTCCCCCCCCCTCCCCAACATGGGGAAGAGAGAAAAGTTACAGGATCGCAAGATTAACAAATTGAAAAATCATCCCCCCCCCCTGCTTTTTCCTCGCCCCACATAATCACCCCACCACTTTGTCCCAAAAGTTCTTTCTCTCACCAGACTATTCCAGCTTCTCGTCCACAATGAATGTCCACGCCTCTTCTGCCGTCTCAAAGTAGTGGTGCTTCCCTTGGTGCGTGACCCACAATCTCGCCGGTTGTAACATTCCAAACTGGATCTTCTTTTTGTGAAGCACCGCCTTAGCCCGATTAAAACTTGCCCTCCTTCTCGCCACCTCCGCACTCCAATCCTCGTATACGCGGATCACCGCGTTCTCCCACCTACAGCTCTGAGTTTTCTTCGCCCATCTGAGGACCGTCTCTCTGTCATTATCCCAAAGAAAAGAAAGGTTATCAGAGGGGGGATTAGGCAGCCATGGCTGACAAAGGAAGTTAGGGAATACATCAAAGCAAAAGAGAAAGCCTATAATGTGGCAAAGAGTAGTGGGAAGTCAGAAGATTGGGAAGGCTACAAAAACAAACAGAGGATAACAAAGAGAGAAATAAGGAAAGAGAGGATCAAATATGAAGGTAGGCTAGCCAGTAACATTAGGAATGATAGTAAAAGTTTATTTAAATACATTAAAAACAAACGGGAGGCAAAAGTTGACATTGGGCCGCTCCAAAATGACGCTGGTAATTTTGTGATGGGAGACAAGGAAATAGCTGAGGAACTAAATAAGTACTTTGTGTCAGTCTTCACAGTAGAAGACATGAGTAATATCCCACCAATTCCGGAGAGTCAGGGGGCAGAGTTGAATATGGCAGCCATCACAAAGGAGAAAGTGCTAGAGAAACTAAGAGGTCTAAAAATTGATAAATCTCCGGGCCCAGATGGACTACATCCTAGAGTTCTAAAGGAGATAGCTGAAGAAATAGTGGAGGCGTTAGTTATGATCTTTCAAAAGTCACTGGAGTCCGGGAAAGTCCCAGAGGATTGGAAAATCGCTGTTGTAACCCCCCTGTTCAAGAAGGGAACAAGGAAAAAGATGGAAAATTATAGGCCAATTAGCCTAACCTCGGTTGTTGGCAAGATTCTTGAATCCATTGTTAAGGATGAGATTTCTAAATTCTTGGAAGTGCAGGGTCAGATTAGGACAAGTCAGCATGGATTTAGTAAGGGGAGGTCGTGCCTGACAAACCTGTTAGAGTTCTTTGAAGAGATAACAAATAGGTTAGACCAAGGAGAGCCAATGGATGTTATCTATCTTGACTTCCAAAAGGCCTTTGATAAGGTGCCTCACGGGAGACTGCTGAGTAAAATAAGGGCCCATGGTATTCGAGGCAAGGTACTAACATGGATTGACGATTGGCTGTCAGGCAGAAGGCAGAGAGTTGGGATAAAAGGTTATTTTTCGGAATGGCAACCGGTGACGAGTGGTGTCCCGCAGGGTTCAGTGTTGGGGCCACAGCTGTTCTCTTTATATATTAACGATCTAGATGACGGGACTGGGGGCATTCTGGCTAAGTTTGCCGATGATACAAAGATAGGTGGAGGGGCAGGTAGTATGGAGGAGGTGGGGAGGCTGCAGAAAGATTTAGACAGTTTAGGAGAGTGGTCCAAGTGCGAGGTCTTGCACTTTGGAAAAAAGAATAGAGGCATGGACTATTTTCTAAACGGTGACAAAATTCATAATGCTGAAGTGCAAAGGGACTTGGGAGTCCTAGTCCAGGATTATCTAAAGGTAAACTTGCAGGTTGAGTCCGTAATTAAGAAAGCAAATGCAATGTTGTCATTCATCTCAAGAGGCTTGGAATATAAAAGCAGGGATGTACTTCTGAAGCTTTATAAAGCATTAGTTAGGCCCCATTTAGAATACTGTGAGCAATTTTGGGCCCCACACCTCAGGAACGACATACTGGCACTGGAGCGGGTCCAGCGGAGATTCACACGGATGATCCCAGGAATGGTAGGCCTAACATACGATGAACGTCTGAGGATCCTGGGATTATATTCATTGGAGTTTAGGAGGTTGAGGGGAGATCTAATAGAAACTTACAAGATAATGAATGGCTTAGATAGGGTGGACGTAGGGAAGTTGTTTCCATTAGCAGGGGAGACTAGGACCCGGGGGCACAGCCTTAGAATAAAAGGGAGTCACTTTAGAACAGAGATGAGGAGAAATTTCTTCAGCCAGAGAGTGGTGGGTCTGTGGAATTCATTGCCACAGAGGGCGGTGGAGGCCGGGACGTTGAGTGTCTTTAAGACAGAAGTTGATAAATTCTTGATTTCTCGAGGAATTAAGGGCTATGGAGAGAGAGCGGGTAAATGGAGTTGAAATCAGCCATGATTGAATGGCGGAGTGGACTCGATGGGCCGAATGGCCTTACTTCCGCTCCTATGTCTTATGGTCTTATGGTCTTATTATAGCGGAGAAACCTCACCACTATAGCTCGAGGTATTTCTCCAGCCCTTGGTCTTCGCGCCAAAACTCGATAAGCTCCCTCCACCTCCAAAGGGCCCGTCGGGGCCTCCGATCCCATTAGCGAGTGAAGCATCGTGCTCACATATGTCCCGACGTCCGCCCCTTCTGCGCCTTCGGGAAGACCCAGAACCCTTAAATTCTTCCTCCTCGAATTATTCTCCAGTACTTCCAGCCTTTCCACACACCTTTTGTGCTGTGCCTCGTGCGTCTCTGTCTTCACCACCAGGCCCTGTATTTCGTCTTCATTTTCAGCAGCCTTTGCCTTCACGACCCGAAGCTCCTGCTCTTGGGTCTTCTGCTCCTCCTTTAGCCCTTCAATTGCCTGTCATCTCGGGGCCAACAGCTCCTTCTTCAACTCCTTTTTCAGCTCTTCCACACAGCGCCGCAGGAACTCTTGTTGGTCCGGGCCCCATAACAAACGGCCACCTTCCGACGCCATCTTGCTTTGAGCTTGCCTTCCTTGCCGCTGCTCCAGAGGATCCTCCGCAATCCGGCCGCTATCCTCTCCCTTATCCATGCGTGTCCGGGGGGATTCCCTTCTGGTTTACCGCACAGCGTTTTTGGCCGTTTAAATTGCCGTTGGGGCTCCTATTAAGAGCCCAAAAGTCCGTTCCACCGGGAGCTGCCGAAACGTGCGACTTAGCTGGTCATCGCCGCACCCGGAAGTCTCCAGGGTGTAGTGTTAATGAGGTCAGTCCATAAGAGGGTCATTTAGGAGTCTGGTGACAGTGGGGAAGAAGCTGTTTTTGAGTCTGTTTGTGCGTGTTCTCCGACTTCTGTATCTCCTGCCCGATGGAAGAAGTTGGAAGAGTGAGTAAGCCGGGTGGGAGGGGTCTTTGATTATGCAGCCTGCTTTCCCCAGGCAGCGGGAGGTGAAATGGAGTCAATAGATGGGAGGCAGAGTGGGAATGGAACAAAACAAAAACCCAACATGTGCCTAAATGGCAGAATGGTGAATGTAGTGTTACCTGCGCGGTCGATAACACGTGTTACTCCATCCTTGGCTGATGGTGAGGTCCTCTGAATCTTGTTGAAGAAGACTCAAACTCATCCAGTATCAACAAAGGTTTATTGAGAAACTGCAGCTATTAATGCGTGAGTTCTTTACCTTAACATGGGAACTAGGAAATGGATAACAAGATTTAACAATTGTAACTAAATGTAACTCCACTAACTATCTATGTGATTCTGATGTTTCCCTGTTCACAGCACACCCGGGAGAGAGAGAGAGACCCCGTGTGGCTGCCCTTTATACCCCTGTTGGCTCAGCCCTCTGGTGATCATGTGGTGCTACTATCTACCCATTAACCCCTTGTGTGCATGCACCTACAGAGATCATCACAGTGAACAGCTACCATCCAAAAACAAGAGCAAAAGCAACCAACAAAGAGAATGGAAACAAAATGTCGGTCGAGGTTACAATCTGAAATTGCTGAACTCAATACTGAGTCCGGAAGCCAAGTCAAAGATGAGGTGCTGCTCCGAAGGAATACACAGCAGACCAAGTACAGCAAGGTCAGAGATGGAGCAAAGTGGAGAATCAAACTTGGAGCTCAGAGACTGAATGAAGATTCTGTAAAGCGGTTACTTAATCTGTGTTTGTTTTCCCCAATGTACAGGAGACCACACCATGAGCAACAAATGGCACTAAATTAAAAGAAGTGTAGTTATTCGTATGGCAATTGATCTGCACAAAAGTGCAGATTGACATACAGTTGTGTTCTAAAAGGCATTACTGAAGCAGAAAGGGCCAGCTACATTATTTTGGGGGTAGAGAGAAAGGGCCAAATTTGCCGTTTAACTGTAGTGAGTGAGAAAGACACTAATTGGTCAACATCGGGCAACATTTGTTGAAAAATTCAGCACACATCTTCAGCCAAGTCAAATCATTGAATCCACCAGTAAGAATTTCAGAGCTTGGGGGCTGGGAGGGTTGGGAGGAGGGGTACTGTATGTGTTAATGGTGACTATGGGTGATTCCTGATTCCTTTTTGTCATTTGTTTATGTTAACATGCGGGCCAATGTCTGGGGTTTGGTGGGAGGATGGGATCGTTGTTATTGATATGGGGATTGACATTACATTCGTTCCTGATTATTGTTTATTGTTGGGTGTAAATTTGGGAGAAAATGTGAAAAAGGAGAATAACATTTTTTTTTTTTAAAAAGAATTTCAGAGCTTGAGGCAGGAATCAGCTGAGCCTGTTGAGCATTTCTTCGTGAGATTGAGGAATGAAGCCAGCAAATGTAAATTCAAGGAAACAGTTGTAAGGAAAGACAGCAGGATTGATATCGTGGAACAGTGACAAATGACTGCACATCAGATAGAAAGATGTGCAAGAACTGTGGATGACCATATGGGTTCACAGAGAGAGGAAATGGCCCACACAGAGATCCAACGGCAGAGCTTGTGCAAAACTCAATTACTGGGAAAAGTTGTGCATAATAAAGAAAGAAAGGAGGCAACAGAGACAGAGCAACATGGCATTTAAGAAAGAAAATAAACCAAACATTCCATACCCGAGAAGATGACAATGAATTTAAGGACACATTAAGCACACACACCATACACCTATATAAAATGTCAGGAGTGACAATTCCCAGAAAAAATAAATTTACACAGGAAGCGAGTGAGAAATAAGCCCACAATCATAAATCTGAAGTTGAAGCTTGATAGTGGAGCACAGAATAACATCACCTCATGATCAGCCTATACGAGAAGATCATTCCTTGAGTGCTTATTTTCTTTCAAAATTTCAGGAAAGCTCTCAATCCGCCCTCTGGATATGGTGGAGCTGAGATTCGACAGCCAAGAACAAAACAAGTCAAAGTGACACAAAAAAAGATGTTAAGTGTATGTTCTAAATTTTACAAAACTATACTTACCTTATTCAGCTCGGAGATCGTGAATTTCCACTACTGATGGATTTTGGACTTTCTGATCATGTGCTGGCGGTGTTAGGAAAACAAAGGCAGTTTTACAGGATTAGGATTTATATTTGTATTAGTAAACATTCAAAATATTTTTATTTATGTTTTCCAGTTTTTACACAGTAACAGCTCAAGGATATCTGGTATTTACAAACAAGTTTGTATCTTATTTACAATGGTTTTTACATGAGGTCTTTAATATTCTTAAGAACACTTGTAGTTAATGTTCTAAACAATTTATTAACATTAACTGGGGGTAAACTCTATACAAAACAGCAGATGAACAACAACAAACTCATGTACATGCAAGCTCTGTCCTTTACTTCCTCCATCCAGTGTGGGAGGGGGGGTCGCCTGATTTTACATCCACTTATATACTAGTGAGACTCCTAGTGGTCAGTCAATGAATTACAACACAACCATTTGAAAGAATAAATTAATAAATTATCATCAGTATATCTACATGAGGCTATGAGTCTAACTATTAATTTTTATTTTAAAATTTTAAAAACTGGTTTAGCAAGTAAACATATATGGAACAGCAAGCATGGTATGTACAAATAGTCCAAATCTACAAACTGAGTCGATCAGGTTTTCTTCTGACTCTGGGTGATCTTCTCAATGTTTGACCTTGCTGCTCAGAACTTGCAGGTTCAATGTCCTCCATGACATTCTCATGCTCATGAACTGCTGAACTATCTGACACTGCAGCTTGTGTTGATTCTGACGTAGATTCGTCATCCATCACGTTGTTGTGAAAGTCTTCTCTGGTTTTCAAGAGTGACCGACAATTTCTACTTAAAACCAACCCATCCTCAGTACATTGTAGGAACAATGTGCTACTTCTACAAGTGCAATGGCTTTTTTGGACCAATTGCGTGAATCTTCTACTCTCACAATGTCATCACTACTCAGAGGTGGTAACGTTCTAGACACTCTATCATAGAACTGCTTTTTCTCTTTCATGTTTTGCATTTCCTGCAGTACCACTGCATTCTCCTCCTTCTTTGCCAAGTATGGAAGTGTGGTATGCAACCTTTCATTGATGAGTAACTCTGCTGGCAATCCTGGTACCATGTAATGTTCTGAAGAACACCTGTAATAAAAGTCATAAACTATTTATTAACATTAACTGGGAGTAAGCTATGTACAAGACAACAGATGAACAACAGCAAATTCATGCACATGCAAGATCTCTCCTTTACTTCCTCCAGCCAGTGTGAGAGATCACCTGACTTTTCATCCACTTATATACTCGTGGGACTCCTAGTGGTCAGTCAGTGAATTACAACACAACCATGATATCACTACAGGATCCACCCTCCACCCCCTCCCCTCCCCTTCCCTGGGCACCCCGTATTGTGCTCCACTTTTTTCTGCTGGGGCCTTTAGTTTTTATTGTTAGGAGGCGGGGTGGGGGGTGGGGCTGCGTGACCCTACCTCTCCTCCCCTTGTACCCGTGCTTCATTTTGTGCTTCTCTTGGGTTCCCTTTCCTCCCCTCCATCCCCTCTGCTCCTTCTCTTGCATGTGCCTTCCCTTGTCTTCCTACCTCTCTCCGCACCCCTCTTCCTGGTCGCTGTTGGCCTCGAACAGGTCTTGGAACAGGCTGATGAATTGCCCCACACTTTGTGGAAGCCCTCATCCCACCCTTGGATGGTGAGCTTGATCTTCTCCAGGTGGAGAAATTCAACCAGGTCTGCCAGACAGTCTGCAGCTGTGGATGGTGCTGCTGATCGCCAGCCAGGCAGGATTCTCCAGCGTGCGATTAGGGAAGCAAAAGCAAGGACATCAGCCCTCTTCCCCACATGTAGCTCTGGCTGCACTGATACCCCGAAGACTGCCACTCTCAGGCACAGCTCCATCCTCACCCCCACAACTTTGGACTTCGCCTCAAAGAAGGCTGTCCAGAACCCAATCAGTCTGGGATAGGCCCAGAACATGTGGGCGTGGTTGGCCGGGCCTCCTTGGCACCGGTCATATTTGTCGTCCACCTCCGGGAAGAACCTGCTCATTCAGGTTCTAGTCAGGTGAGCTCTGTGCATCACTTTAAACTGCATGAGGCTTAGCCTAGAGCAGGAGGAGGTGGGGTTGGCTCTGCTCAGTTCTTCGCTCCAGAGTCCCCAACCCATTTCTGTCCCCAATTCGTCCTCCCATTTCTGTCTAGCTTCGTCCAGTGGTGGTCTTGCCCTGTCCAGTAACTATTCGTACATGTTCCCATAGTTTCCCCCCTCCTTACTGTGCGTGTTGATTAGTTCCTCGAGGAGACTGTCTCTCGGGACCCTGGGATACTTGCCATCTCCTTGCGGAGAAAGTGTTTAATTTGGAGGTGCCTGAGTTCCTGTCCCGTCAGCAGGTCCAGACCCTCCGTCAGCTTGTCCAAGGTCGCAAATCTGTCCCCTATGGAAAGGTCCCTAACCCCTCGTGTCCCCCCGTCCTCTCAACATTTTCTAAAGGTGGTGTCAATATGGCTGGCGGGAATTTGTGGTTACAGCAGATGGGAACCATGGAGGACATCTCGGTTAGACCATAATGCTGCCTCATTTGGTTTAACGTTTTCAGTGGGGCTACCACCACTGGGCTGGATGTGTACTTTGATGGGTGGGATGGGAGCGCTGCCATGGTGAGGGCTCGGAGGGTCATTCCCTTGCAGGAGGATACCTCCAGCCTCACCTGTTCCATGTTCGGTTCATGTTCCATCCCCTCACCCTCTCGGCTGTGGCTGTCCAGTGGTATTATTGCAGATTCAGCAAGGTTAGACCGCCCATGTTTTTCCTTCTTTGCAGTTTTGACTGAAGGATCCTCTGGGTCTTAGCCCCCCAAACAAACGGCATAATTATTTTGTCTACTTTGTGGAAGTGGGCCTTGGGTATGAAGATCGGTATGGATCTCAATTGGAAGAGGAACCTAGGCAGTACGTTCATCTTGATCTTCTGCACTCTCCCCGCCAGGGAAAGGCAGGAATGCATCCCATCTCTGTAGGTCCTTTTTTAACTCCCTCCACCAGACTGGTCAGATTCCACATGTGGATCTGTGTCCAATCATGGGCTATTTCGATCCCCTGGTAGCGGAATTTGTTTTGGGTTGGTTTGAATGATAGTCCCTCCAGCTCTGTCCCTCTCCCATTCGAGTTCACCGAGAATGCCTCGCTCTTGCCCAGGTTGAGTTTGTAGCCCGTGAAGACTTCGACCTCTCAGAAGTTGTATGATTGCTTTCAGGCCGTTCTGTGGGTCCAAGACATAGAGGAGCAGGTCATGCCCATAGAGTGACACTCTGTGCTCTCTGCCCCCTCTTTGGATACCCTTCCAGCTTTTCATGTCTCACAGAGTGATCGCCAGTGGTACAATTGCCATGGCGAACAACAGCGGGGACTGTGGTACCAGCTTTGGTACGCAATTCTCTAGCGTCTTGGCCAGGACTTTTGCGATCTACATTAAGCAGCAAAATGTGTCTGCATGATCCACATTCCGTCGGGTCCTTGTCTTTTTTGGGTACAGTGGCCTGTGTTAGCGTAGGAGGCAGGGTGCCCCTCGCTAGCAAGTCTGCGTACCTGTCCCATAGATGTGGGACCAGGGCAGGTGTGGATTTCTTATAGAAGTCTGCCGGGAACCTATCCGGTCCCGGCGCCTTCCCCGCCTACATGGAGCTAATACTTTCCATGATCTCTCCCAGTCCTTCTGGTGCTTCCAGTTCCCTCCAATTATTGTCCCCTACGACTGGCATGTCCAGTCCATCGAGGAACTGTTTCATCTCCATAGCCCCGCCGGGGGGTTCGGAGGGGTACAGCCCTCGGTAGAAGATCTCAAACGCTCGGTTGTCCTCTTTTCGCTCAGTTACCAGTCTCCCTCTGCTATCCTTTACCTGCGCTACCTCCCTCCTGGCTGCCTGTTTCTCATCTGGTGAGCCAGTAAGCAGCCAGCCATTTCCCCGTGTTCGTAGATGGTCCACTGTGTCTGGCGGAGTTGGTGAACTGCTTTCCTGGTGGATAGCAGGTTAAAGTTCATCTGTAGCTTTTCCCTCTCCGCAAGAAGCTCTACAGTCGGGACCTTGGAGTATTTTCAGTCGACCTCCAGGATGGAGTTTATCTGTTGCTGCCTGGCCGCCCTCTTTTCCCTATCTCTTTGTGCCTTATCGGCTGTAATCTCTCCCCTAATCACTGACTTCAGTGCATCCCAGAACGCGGAAGGTGAGACTTCCCCCATTCCTTTTGTTTCTGAAGTACTCGCCTATGGCCTGTGATATTTATTGGCTGAAGACCTTATCAGCCAGCAGGTTGCGGTAAACCACGTTATTGTATTATATGTATTGTGCTGTATTGTACATGCCTGGGCTTGTCCAGGCTGGCCCCGCCTGTGGCTCCTCCCCTCGGGCTTCTGTATAAAAGTGGCAAGTCTCCGCCTCCGGACCCAGTTCGGGTCCAAAGGCAGGAGGCTTGCTGTTTAATGTATTAAAGCCTCAGTTACGTTTATCACTCGTCGTGTGTTATTGATGGTGTATCAATTTAATACACTAAACTCCTCAAGATTAACTCATCACTCAAGTCTGATCGCTTGGAACTGGATCCACAAGCAGCCGACGTTACAGAGACTTTTGAACACTGGCTAAGCTGCTTCGAGGCGTACCTCGCATCCTTCAATGAAGACCTCACAGACCTCCAGAAGAAGCAGGTCCTCTACGCACGGGTGAGCCCAAGGGTCTTTCCCCTCATCAGGGACGCCCCCTCATGCGTGGAATCGATAATGTTGCTAAAAAGGACAATCCGTGAAATCCGTTAGCCAGGTATATGCCAGGCACCTCCTCGCCACGTGACGGCAACGCCCTGGTGAATCACTTGCAGACTTCCTGCGTGCCCTGCACATCCTCTGCTGGAACTGTGACTGCCGGGCGATATCGGCTACCCAGCACGCGGAGCTGTTGATCAGGGACGCTTATGTCGCGGGCATGAACTCTAACTATATCAGCCAGCGATTACTAGAAGGGGGGACACTCGGCCTCCCAGAGACAGTACAACTCTCCAGCACGCTGAAGGTGGCCTCCCAGAACATGGGGGCCTACACCTCCGACCGCGCGGCGCACTCATGGGCGCAGCCATCAACCGACCCGGGGGCGACGCAATCCTGCGCCGTGCAGCGGCCCGCCAATGCCGGAGGCCCGAAGTGCTATTTCTGCAGCCAGAGTAATCACCCCCGACAACGCTGCCCGGCACGGAACACAACTTGTAATGGCTGTGGGAAGAAGGGCCATTTTTCAAAAGCCTGCCAGGCCCGATCTTCCCCTAAATCTTCTAGGCCAAGCAGCGCCGCCTGCTGCCTGTCGGGGCCGCCCCCGTGGGCACCGCCATCTTTAATTTCATCCTGCACCTCACCCGCCACGTGCGACTCATGGGGGTCGCCATCTTGGGACCACTCCGCAGCCTCCCGGGAGCCCAGCTCACCCGACCGTACGCTGGCCGGCGCTACCTCCGACCGGCCTACTGACCGCCTTCCGACACTCGCTTCCGTCACGCTCGACCAGTCCCGGCCGCACCATCGCGCAAAGTCCGCGATGGCCGTCCGGATCAACGGGCACAAGAAGGCCTGTTGTTTCGACTCCGGGAGCACAGACAGCTTCATCCACCCAGATACGGTAAGGCGCTGCTCCCTCCCCATCCTACCCGCGACCCAGAAAATCTTCCTGGCTTCCGGATCCCACGCGGTAGAAATCCGGGGATACTGTGTCGCGACCCTCACTGTGCAAGGCGTACAGTACACCAACATTAGGCTCTACGTCCTCCCCCATCTCTGTGTTGCCCTATAGCTGGGGCTCAACTTCCAGTGCCATCTCCAGAGCCTTACCTTAAAGTTCAACGGACCCCTGCCCCCCCTCACCGTCTGTAGCCTCGCGACCCTTAAGGTCGCCCCACCCGCCCTCTTCGCAAACCTCACCCCGGACTGTAATCCCGTCGCTACCAGAAGCAGACGCTACAGTGCCTAGGACAGGGCCTTTATCAGGTCGGAGGTCCAGCGACTCCTGCGAGAGGGGATCATTGAGGCTAGTAACAGCCACCGGAGAGCCCAAGTGGTGGTCGTCAAGACTGGGGAGAAGCACCGGATGGTCATCGATTATAGCCAGACCATCAATCGGTGCACGCAGCTCGATGTGTACCCCTTCCCCCCGCATATCTGATATGGTCAATCAGATTGCGCAATATTGAGTCTTCTCTACAGTCGACTTGAAGTCGGCGTACCACCAGCTCCCTATCCGCTTGGAGGACCGCCAATACATTGCCTTCGAGGCAGATGGCCGCCTCTATCACTTCCTCAGGGTTCTCTTCGGCATCACCAATGGGGTCACGATCTTCGAAAGGGAAATGGACCGAATGGTTGACCAATACGGGCTGCGGGCCACGTTCCCGTACCTAGACAACGTCACCATCTGCGGCCGTGACCAGCAGGACCATGACGAGAACCTCCGGCGCTTCCTCCACACCGCTAAACTCCTGAACCTAACTTACAATAGAGAGAAATGCGTCTTCCGCACAACCCGCCTGGCCATCCTCGGCTACGTAGTGGAACATGGAATCCTAGGGCCCGACCCCGACCACATGTGCCCCCTCCTGGAACTCCCCCTTCCCCACTGCCCCAAGGCCCTGAAGAGATGCCTGGGGTTCTTCTCTTACTATGCCCAGTGAGTCCCCAATTATGCGGACAAGGCCTGTCCTCTGATCAAATTCACCATTTTTCCCCTGACGGCTGAGGCCCGACTGGCCTTCGATCACATCAAAGCAGCCATTGCCAAAGCCGCGATGCACGCTGTGGACACGTCCATCCCATTCCAGATGGAGAGCGATGCGTCGGACTTTGCTCTGGCCGCTACACTAAACCAGGCGGGCAGGCCCGTGGCTTTCTTCTCCCGTACCCTACATGCCTCCGAAATTCGACACTCCTCCGTCGAAAAGGAGGCCCAAGCCATCGTAGAAGCTGTGAGACATTGGAGGCAATACCTGGCCGGCAGGCGATTCACTCTCCTCACTGACCAACGGTCGGTTGCCTTCATGTTTAATAACACGCAGCGAGGCAAGATCAAGAACAACAAGATCCTGAGGTGGAGGATCAAGCTCTCCACCTACAGCTATGATATCTTGGATCGACCCGGGAAGCTCAATGAGCCCCCACATGCCCTCTCCCGCGGTACATGTGCCAGCGCACAAGTAGGCCGACTCCGGGCCCTCCACAAAGACCTCTGTCACCCGGGGGTCACCCGGTTTTTCCACTTCATCAAGGCTCGCAACCTGTCCTCCTCTCCATCGAGGAGGTCAGGTCTGTGACCAGGGACTGCCAGGTCTGCGCGGAGTGCAAACCACACTTCTATCAGCCAGACAGAGCACATTTGGTAAAGGCCTTCCGCCCCTTTGAGCGCCTCAGCATGGACTTCAAAGGGCCCTCCCCTCCACTGACTGTAACGTGTACTTCCTCAACATCGTTGACGAGTACTCCAGATTCCACTTCGCCATCCCCTGTTCTGACATGACTTCTGCCTCCGTTATCAAGGCCATGCACGGTCTTTTCACCCTGTTCGGGTTCCCCGCCTATATCCACAGTGATCGGGGCTCCTCCTTTATGAGTGACGAGTTGCGTCAGTTCCTGCTCAGCAAAGGCATCGCCTCGAGCAGGACGACCAGCTACAACCCCCGGGGAAACGGGCAGGTGGAGAGGGAGAACGCGACAATCTGGAAGGCCGTCCTCCTGGCCCTATGGTCGAAAAGTCTCCCAGTCTCCCGCTGGCAGGAGGTCCTCCCCGATGCGCTCCACTCCATCCGGTCGCTCCTATGTACAGCCACTAACGAGACTTCTCATGAATGGATGTTTGCCTTCCCCAGGAAGTCCACCTCTGGGGTCTCACTTCTGTCATGGCTGACACTCCCGGGGCCGACCTTCTCCGCAAGCATGCGAGGAGCCATAAAACCGACCTGTGGTGAATGTATTACTGCTACCGTTCACCATTGTATTGCATTACATTGTATTGTATTCTGTTGATGTCCTTGTGGGCTCTGCCTAGGGCTCCGCCCCTTCGGGGGAGGTATATAGATCTGCAGCCTGTAGGCGGCACTCAGCACAGAGCAGTCGCAGGCAGGCACAGATCTAGCTGATTAAAACCACTGTTCACTTCAACTCTTCGTCTTGTGTGAATTGATGGTCGCATCAATTTAATTAGCTAAGATATCACTATGGAAGCCGCCCTCAAACCTGATCGACTGGAACCCGACGCACAGGCAGCTGAAGCCAAAGGAATTTTTTCACACTGGCTCCGCTGTTTTGAGGCCTACCTCGCCGCCTCCTCCTCGCCCACCATCACCGAGGAACAGAAACTGAGTCTCCTCCACGCCCGGGTGAGCCACCGAATCTCCGTATTTATCGAGGAAGCGACCACGTCCGCAGATGCGGTCGTGATCCTGAAAAGACACTACGTGAGGCCAGTAAACGAAGTGTTCGCGCGGCATCTCCTCACCACTCATCGGCAACGCCCCGGTGAATCACTGGAGGAATACCTACGCGACCTGAGGGTACTCGCTCAAAACTGCAATTACAAGGACGTCACGGCCTCGCAGCAAATGGAACTCGACATCCAGGACACCTATGTGGCTGGAGTCCGGTCCAACAATGTCAGACAGCGCCTTCTCGAAAAGGGCGCCCTCGACTTAGAAGAGACGGTAAAACTATCCACCTCCTTAGAGGTAGCTTTCCAGAGCCTCAATGCTTTCCCCTCCGACCACGCGATTCCCTCGTGGACACCCGACCAGAGGGTGTCCCAGGCCTGTGCCGCGTGGCTGCCCGCCCAACCCGGGGCGCTGCCCTGCTATTTCTGCGGCCAGAACCAGCACCTCAGGCAGCGCTGCCCGGCTTGCGACCTATAGCGACTGCGGCAAGAAAGGACACTTTGCCAAAGCCTGCCTGGCCAGATCCAAAGCTCCTAAATCGCAGGCCCAGCTCACAGACTCACAGGCCCGCAGACACCACAGTGTGGCTCCGTGCCTGCCGGTACCGCCCCTTCGGGCGCATCATCAGCCCCGTGCTATCCGTGGGGGCCGCCATCTTTAACCCTACCCAACACGTGCGACTCATGGGGGCCTCCATCTTGGCCACCACCTTCAACGTCGCCCGACACGTGCGACTGACAGGGGCCGCCATCTTGGCTGCCATCTTCAACACTGCCCCACACATGCGACCGACGGGGGCCGCCATCTTGGGACCAGTCTGCTACCTCCGACCACGCTGGCTACCCGCAGCTCGGCGCTGTCACCCTCGACCAATCAAGTGAAGCGAAGGAGGTGCAAAAGATTGTACAGACTGATCAAGAGGTGATTGATAAGAAGGTGCCAGATGTCTTTAAAGAATTTACTGGTGTGGGTAAAGTTTACTCATGTGTATCAGGAGGAGCAGGAAAAGAAGTCACAATTTTAAGAGATACGTGAGCTAGTCAATCTTTAATGGTAAGAGATGAGGAGTTATGTAGTTTGGGAAGAATGTTGCCAGAAAAGGTGGCAATATGTGGAATTCAGGGTAAGAGGAGTAGCGTTCCATTATATAAGGTAAGGTTGGAAAGTCCAGTGAAGAGTGGTGAAGTGATAGTAGGAGTAATAGAGACACTATCTTGTCCAGGAATACAGTTTATCTTGGGTAATGATATAGCTGCATCGCAAATGGGAGTGATGCCTACTGTGGTTGATAAGCCAGTGGAAAACCCGACAACTGAAGTGTTGAAGGACGAATATCCTGGGATTTTTCCGGATTGTGTAGTAACAAGGTCACAGGTTAAGACAAGAGGATAAATAAAAGAGTGAAGATGAAGTTGAAGTACAATTATCAGAAACGATTTTTGATCAGATGGTTGAAAAAGAACAAGAACAGGTGGAGGATGAGGCGGATATTTTTAGTTCACGAAAATTGGTGGAGTTATACAGAAAGATATAAAAAAAGAACGGATGTATCAGAAAGCATACACGGAAGAGGAATCTGAGTGTATACCAGAGTGTTATTACTGTAAAAGTGATGCCTTGATGAGAAAATGGAGACCTTTACATATGCAGGCGGATGAAAAGTGGGCAGAAGTTCATCAAGTGGTATTGCCGGTAGATTATAGAAAGGAGGTGTTGCGAGTTGCACATGAGGTACCAATGGGAGGTCATTTGGGGATAAGGAAAACTCAAGCTAAAATCCAGAAACATTTTTATTGGCCTGGACTATATAAAGATGTAGTTAAATTTTGTCAATCATGTCACACATGTCAAGTGATAGGGAAACCTCAAGCAGTGATAAAACCAGCGCCCTTAATACCCATTCCAGCATTTGAGGAACCTTTTACAAAGGTCCTGATTGATTGCGTAGGACCGTTTCCTAAAACAAAAAGTGGGAATCACTATCTTTTGACGATAATGGATGTGTCTACTAGGTTTCCAGAGGCCATTCCAGTACGTAATATTACAGCTAAACAGATTGTGGAGGAGTTACTTAAATTCTTTACTAGATATGGACTACCCACAGAAATATAATCGGATCAAAGATCAAATTTTACCTCAAGGTTATTCAAAGAAGTTATGGATAGCTTAGGAATAAAACAATGTAAATCAACTGTGTACCATCCAGAATCACAGGGAGCATTAGAAAGGTGGCATCAGACATTAAAGACAATGTTGAGGGCTTATTGTCAAGATTATCCAGAGGATTGGGATAAAGGAATTCCATTCGTACTGTTTGCAATTAGGGATGCACCTAATGAGTCAACCAAATTTAGTCCTTTTGAACTAATTTTTGGTCATGCGGTAAGAGGATCACTTAAATTGATTAAGTAAAAATTGGTGAGTGAGAAATTGGAAATTACATTATTGGATTACGTGTCAAATTTTAGGGAACGATTAAATAGAGCAGGTGAATTGGCTAGACACCATTTGAAAGTTGCACAAAATGTGATGAAACGGGTAGCGGACAAGAAATCCAAAGTTCGTAGTTTTGCAAGTGGAGATAAAGTTTCAGTGTTGTTACCAGTGGTAGGGGAGCCTTTAAAAGCTAGGTTTTGTGGACCTTATCAGATTGAAAGGAAATTAAGTGAGGTGAATTATGTGGTAAAAACACCAGATAGAAGGAAGACTCACCGAGTGTGTCATGTGAATATGCTTAAAAGGTGCTTTGAAAGAGAAGGATAGAAAAAGAAGGAGGTTTTAATGATTCTAACTCAAAGTGACGAACCAAATCCAGATGACTGTGAATTTGACATACCTCAAATTAAATTGGAAAACGAGGACTTTCTGAAAAATTGGGATAAATTGTTATCTTCCAGAGGAAAAACAAACTGACCTGAAAGAGTTATTGATATCACATGGGCAAGTTTGTAGAGATAAATTGGGAAGTACTAAAATGGCTATACATGATATAGATGTGGGAAATGCTGTTCCAATCAAACAACATCCATATCGACTTAATCCTTTAAAATTGGCACAGGTTAACAAAGAGTTTGAGAGTATGCTTAAAAATGGCATAATTGAAGTGGGGTGCAGCCAATGGAGCTCACCCATAGTGATGGTACCTAAACCAGATGGTACCGAATGGTTGTGTGTGGACTATAGAAAGGTTAATGCAGTTACAAGAACGGACTCTTATCCTATCCCACGTTTGGAGGATTGCATTGAGAAAGTGGGACAATCAGCTTTTATTTCCAAATTGGATTTACTTAAAGGTTACTGGCAGGTACCTTTATCCGAAAGGGCGAAGGAGATTTCAGCTTTTGTGACCCCAGATGGTGTATACCAATTCAAAATTATGCCATTTGGCATGAAAACGCCCCAGCCACATTTCAACGGTTAACTAACAAAGTTGTTTCAGGATTACCCAATTGGGCAGTATACATCGATGATCTGGTAATTTTCAGCCAGACATGGACAGAGCATTTAAAACATCTGATGGAGTTATTCGATCAACTTCAGGAGGCGGGTTTGGTGATAAACCTCGCCAAAAGTGAATTTGGAAAAGTCCAAGTCACTTTCCTTGAAGAGCTTCCGATACCCTCAAGCCAAAGGGAAATAATGCGATTTCTTGGCATGAGTGGATTTGATCAAACATTTGTACAAAGGTTTTGTCGTGTGATTGCTCCACTGATGGACTTGCTGAAGAAACGTCGAAAATTTCAATGGACAGCGGACTTTCAACAGGCATTTGACTGCCTGAAATCTGTGATAACCAATGCTCCTGTGTTGGAGTAATACAAGGAACTCTGTGATCAGATTGAACTAAAGTATCTGACTTTAAAGAGAAATGCCAAGGCATAGAGAAATGGACGGACTGTGCAGAGACCTTCTTGTTCAAAGAGACTGTCAATCATGAAGAATTTCAGTTGGAAATGAAATGAAATGAAAATCGCTTATGTCACTTCAATGAAGTTACTGTGAAAAGCCCCTAGTCGCCACATTCCGGCGCCTGTTCGGGAAGGCTGGTACGGGAATTCAATCGTGTTGCTGGCCTGCCTTGGTCGTCTTTAAAAGCCAGCGATTTAGCCCAGTGTGCTAAACCAGTTATTTCTCCTGCTAAACCAGGAAGAAGAACGAGAAAAAAAGGACTATATTATTATACCTGTTTGCGTGTGCTGTTTTTTTAAACGATAAAGTATATTTACTGTGTGCATTTCTTAAAGGATGGTGAAAAGGTGAAAAATGAAACCATCTTGAAGTGGATGGGGTTTTTTTTTTCCTTAGGGGGAGGTGTCATGAGAATGTCGCTTTAAGAAATGGTTAGCTGCTCATGTTACTACAGTGATGTCAGAGTGTGGGTGGAGCTGAGCTCTGGTTCTGCTTTTTAGTTTCACTTTGAGAAAAGCTTGGGCGTGTCTGTCTTTTTGGTTTCGCTTTTCAGTGTGTTGCAACTGAAGTCAGCCAAAGCAGCTGTATTGTTGAGCTCTCTGCCATGAAGGACTATCTCTTAATCATTTGGTGAATTCAGAAGAATTATAAATGTTTTCAGTAGTGACTGTAAACTCTGATGCGCTTATATTTAAAGGTTTGTTAAGTCTTCTGGGTGTTAAAAGAACAGCATACAGATTACTTAGTGTTGTATTCTTTGGGGGTGTATTTGATTTACTGGTTGCTAAGATATTCACTGTTTGTTTTAAAAAGGTTAACTTGAGTTCATAGAATAAACATTGTTTTGCTTTAAAAAATACTTTTCCATTTCTGCTGTACCACACTTGTAGCGTGGGCCGTGTGCTCCCCATACCACAATCTATTAAAAGTTGTGGGTCAGGTGAACTCCATGATACACTTTGGGATTCTCTAAACCATGACCCATAACACGAGTCCCTCCATGCTAATAAGATCTGTCTCCATCAAAAATCGCCACCTCTGGTTTGGAACCAGCCGTACCTTCAATACCGTGGACATGACATTGGCAAATCCCTGCCAAAATCCCCTAAGCGTCGGACCTGCCCAAAACATGTGGACATGATTTGCGGGCCCTCCCGCACACTGCCCACACCTGTCCTCCACCCCTTCAAAGAACCTGTTCATACCGGCCACAGTCGTATGCGCCCTGTGGACCACCTTGAATTGTATTAGGCTAAGCCTGGCACATGACGAGGACGCATTAACTCTACACAGGTCATCCTCCCACAATCTCGCCTCTATTTCCTTGCCCAACTCTTCCTCCCATTTTATTGTTTTATCTTTCTGACTGTGTATTCTTGTTTGTTCAAAATCTGTGCAATCCTGTGGCTTTATTCACTCAAGTGTCTTGAATCTCAAACTTTAAACAAAATGTTATTGGTCCCGAACCGGGATCTTACTAACAACTTAGAGGTCTGGCCAAGGATCATCACAGTCATCACTGAAACAGATGGTTCTGCTGAGCAGTTAAGAGTTGTAGATGATCTGACTGAACCAAGAGACGAAGGAGGTGACACTGAGGAGTTAGTACGCCCATTGAAAAGTGTCCAATCAGAAGCAGGAAAGATCTGCTCCAAATGTATCAAGAGTGTTTTGATGAGGTGATTGAATTATTAAAAAATTTTGAGTATCGTTATTGTTAGTTGTCCCTGGATTTGAGGATGATGTTTACTCGGGGTCCCACCAGTGCAGAATGCAGGACTTGCATAATTCCTTCTCGAGCGCCTTTCATAGAATCATAGAATACCTACAGTGCAGAAGGAGGCCGTTTAGCCCAACGAGTCTGCTCTGACCCTCTGAAAGAGCATCTTACCTAGAGTCACTCTCCTGCCCTCGTAACCCCGTAACCCTGGACATTAAGGGGCAATTTTAGCATGACCAATCCATCAAACCTGCACATTTTTGGACTGTGGGAGGAAACCGGAACACCCGGAAGAAACCCACGCAGACACGGGGAGAACGTACAAACTCCACACAGCCAGTCACCCAAGGCCAGAATTGAACCCGGGTCCTTGGTGCTATGAGGCAGCAGTGCTAATCACTGTGCCACCAATTCTGCCACTCCGCCTCATCATTCAGGAGTTTGGACTCAAAAGCGTGAGACAGGTTGATGTTGTCGCCATTTTGAACAATTAGTAGAGAGCTCCTCCAACACGTTTTGGCTATTCCATTTTTGCAGAAGTTCTTTTTTGTTAAAGTGTTTTTATTGAGGATTTTTAAGTTACACAAGACAAAGACAATTGTGAACATAAATTGGGAGATAACAGGAATGAAATAATAGCCTAATAATACTACAAAGTAAAACATTAAGACAGTAAAGAACAAAAAGGAAAGGAAGAATTGTATGTACATCGGTTATGTTTAGCTATTTACATTGATTGCGGCTTCTTGTTTTGCACTCTCCAGATTTATTCCAGATCGGGTCCTCCACTCTTCTTCCCTCCCCCCCTGCTTTCTTCAAGACCCCTCCCCCCTTCCCCATCTGGTCATCCGGCATGCCTCTTTCCTCTTCAGCTCCTGTTTTCTGTTCTTGTGTGATTGGTGGAACACCGTTTATTTTGTTGTTTGCTTGCTGATCTTGGTTGGGTTCTATATTTCATTGATCCCTCTTCACCCTCCCCATACCCCTTTCATTGGCATACGTTATTGTGTCATGGCTTTCAGTTCCCTCTGGTTTACTGGCTTTTGGCTGCAAACAGGTCTTGGAACACCGGGATGAATGGCTCCCACATTTTGTGGAAGCCTTCTTCCTACCTCCGGGTGGCGAATTTGATGTTCTACATCTGGAGAAATTCCGACAGGTCAGACAGCCAGCGGAGCAGGATTTTCCAGCGGGCGATCAGGGAGGCAAAGGCATGGGTATCGGCTCTCCTCCCCATGAAGAGATCTGGCTGTTCTGAAACCCCGAAGACTGCCACTCTGGGGCATGGCTCCACCCTCCTCCCCACCACCTCGGACATTGCCTCAAAGAAGGCTGTCCAAAGCACAACAAGTCTGAGGCAAGACCAGAACATGTGGGCGTGGGTGGCCGGTCCTCCTTGGCATCTTTCGCATTTGTCCTCCATGGGAAGAACCTGCTCATTTGGGTTCTAGTTAAGTGAGATCTGTGTACCACTTTCAGCTTCATTAGGCTTAGCCTTATGCACATGGAGGTGGAGTTGACCCTATGCAGTGCTTCGCTCCAGAGTCCCCACAGTATTTCAAACCCCAGGTCCTCCTCCTACATTTTTCCTGTCTCGTCCAGCTGTGCGTTAGCCCTCCCATTAGTCACCCATACATGTCGCTGCAATTTCCCTTCCCTAAGATGTCCATGTCCAGTAGGTCCTCGGTGGTCGTGGGTATGTCCTCTTTTCCATGTGTGAGAAGTTTTTGACCTGCATGTATCTTAGTTTGTTACCCCCTGTTAGCTGTGTTATGGGCGAGGCGTTTTCAGAACCCCAAAATGTATCATGGAGTTCAACCAACCTCTCCCTTGAATGGATTTGTTGCTTTTCCGAGCACGCGGCTTTTTCCCTAGGTGTGGTATTACATTTATGTACACGTGGGTTTTTAAACATGAAACACTGTTTATTCCATGAACGCAACTTAACATCTTAAATAAACATTGGATCTATTAACACCCCTTACTTCAAAGATAACTCAGAAAATATTGCAACAGTAAATAATTCCTTAAAAGGTTCCTTCAAACTTCCAAGAGATTAACACCTTTAAACAAAATCACATCAGGTTAAAGGATATATATATTTTCTGTAGAATGGCAGAGATATATATTAGCTTGGGTGACTTCAGCTCCAGCACCTTGCTTTCTTCCTGCAACCTCTCTGGAAACACACAGACACACCCAAGCTGCTGTCTCAAACTAGCTTTCTACTTTTAAACTGCTCACAGCAAAACAGCCAGGCCCTTTTTTAAACTGAAACTAAAAACCTGAAAAATGGCTGACCCCAGCTGAGCTCCACCCACTCTATGACATCACTGTTTTCTTATAGGTACATTGCTTAAACATCCATGTCTTAAAGGTACTCTCACATGATAGCTGGAACTTCTCTGTCAGTTCCTCGAGCATTGTCAGTCTGTTGTCAGTGTAGAAGTCCCTAATTGTCAGTATCCCTCTGTCCCGTCTCCAAGGTGGTGTCCAATGTCACTGGTGTGAACCTGTGGTTGTTGTAGATGAGGGCTTTTTAAAAAATATATATATTTTATTCAAGATTTTTTGGCCAAACATAACAGTACATGGTTTTTCTTTTAAACAACAATAAAGCAATATAAATAACAGTGGCCAGTTTTAAACAAGTAAATAAATAATATATAAACAGAAACAAAAACAAAACTAAATGGCAACTGCCTTGTCAAAAATAGTTACTCTCCAAATGTGCAATCCAACAGTCCAATATACATTACCTATAACAAATGTCTATACATATACAATGACATCCCTAAGAGCCCGCCCGGGATCCCCCCCCCCCGCCCCCCCTCCCCTGGGTTCCTGCTGTTGTCTTTCTTTCTTTTCATTCCCTCTATCGTTCTGTGAGGTAGTTGATGAACGGTTGCCACCGCCTGGTGAACCCTTGAGCCGAACCCCTTAATACGAACTTGATCCGTTCTAACTTTATAAACCCTGCCATGTCGTTTATCCAGGTCTCCACGCCCGGGGGTTTGGCTTCCTTCCACATAAGCAATATCCTGCGCCGGGCTACAAGGGACGCAAAGGCCAAAACATCAGCCTCTCTCGCCTCCTGCACTCCCGGCTCTTCTGCAACCCCGAATATAGCCAACCCCCAGCTTGGCTCGACCCGGACCCCCACCACCTTCGAAAGCACCTTCGCCACCCCCACCCAGAACCCCTGTAATGCCGGACATGACCAGAACATGTGGGTGTGATTCGCTGGGCTTCTCGAGCATCTCCCACACCTATCCTCTACCCCGAAAAATCTACTGAGCCGTGCTCCAGTCATATGCGCCCTGTGTAGAACCTTGAATTGTATCAGGCTTAGCCTGGTACACGAGGACAATGAGTTTACCCTACGTAGGGCATCAGCCCACAGCCCCTCCTCAATCTCCTCCCCCAGCTCTTCTTCCCATTTCCGTTTCAGCTCATCTACCATGATCTCCCCCTCGTCCCTCATTTCCCTGTATATGTCCGATACCCTACCATCCCCCACCCATGTCTCTGAGATCACTCTATCCTGCACCTCTTGCGTCGGGAGCTGCGGGAATTCCCTCACCTGTTGCCTCGCAAAAGCCCTCAGTTGCATGCACCGAAATGCATTCCCTTGGGGCAACCCATATTTTTCCGTCAGCGCTCCCAGACTCGCAAACGTCCCATCTACGAACAGATCTCTCAATTGTACTACCCCAGCTCTTTGCCATGCTCCAAATCCCCCATCCATTCTCCCCGGAACAAACCTATGGTTATTTCTTATCGGGGACCGCACCGAGGCTCCCGTCCTTCCCCCATGCCGTCTCCACTGCCCCCAAATTTTTAATGTTGCCACCACCACCGGGCTTGTAGTATATTTCTTTGGTGAGAACGGCAACGGTGCCGTCACCATTGCTTGTAGGCTGGTTCCCTTGCAGGACGCCATCTCCAATCTCTTCCACGCCGCTCCCTCCCCTTCTCCCATCCACTTACACACCATTGAAATATTTGCGGCCCAGTAATAATCATTTAGGCTCGGTAGTGCCAGCCTCCCCCTATCCCTACTACGCTGCAAGAACCCCCTCCTCACTCTTGGGGTCTTCCCGGCCCACACAAAACTCATAATGATTTTCTCGATTCTCTTAAAAAAAGCCTTCGTGACCATCACCGGGTGGCACTGAAACACAAAGAGGAATCTCGGGAGAACCACCATTTTAACTGCCTGCACCCTACCCGTCAGTGACAGGGACACCATGTCCCATCTCTTGAAGTCCTCCTCCATCTGTTCCACCAATCGTGTTAAATTAAGCCGGTGCAAGGTTCCCCAAGTCTTGGCTATCTGAATCCCTAAGTATCGGAAGTCTCTTGTTACCTTCCTCAGCGGTAAATCCTTTATTTCCCTGCTCTGCTCCCCCGGATGCACCACAAACAACTCACTTTTCCCCATGTTCAATTTATACCCCGAAAAATCCCCAAACTCCCCAAGTATCCGCATTATCTCTGGCATCCCCTCCACTGGGTCCGCCACATACAACAACAATTCATCCGCATACAGAGATACCCGATGTTCTTCTCCTCCCCTAAACACTCCCCTCCACTTCCTGGAACCCCTCAGCCATGACCAGGGGCTCAATCGCCAGTGCAAACAATAACGGAGACTGGGGACATCCCTGCCTCGTCCCTCTGTAAAGCCGGAAATAATCAGACCCCCGTCCATTCGTAACCACACTCGCCATCGGTGCCCTATACAGCAGCTGTACCCATCCGATATATCCATCTCCGAAGCCAAATCTCCTCAGCACCTCCCACCGATAATCCCACTCCACTCTATCAAATGCTTTCTCGGCATCCACTATCTCCGCTTCCCCCTCTGGCGGGGCATCATCATTACCTCTAGCAACCTCCATCTGTTCGTGTTCAGCTGTCTCCCCTTCACAAACCCAGTCTGGTCCTCATGTACCACCCCCGGGACACAGTCCTCTATCCTCGTCGCCATTACCTTGGCCAGAATCTTAGCATCCACATTTAAAAGAGAAATGGGCCTAAAGGACCCGCATTGCAGCGGGTCTTTTTCCTTCTTTAGGAGGAGCGATATCTTTGCCTCTGACATAGTCGGGGGCAACTGCCCCCTTTCCCTAGCCTCATTAAAGGTTCTTGTCAGAAGAGGGGCTAGCAAGTCCATATACTTCCTATAAAATTCCACCGGGAATCCGTCTGGTCCTGGGGCCTTCCCCGCCTGCATGCTCCCAATCCCTTTCACTACCTCCTCCATCTCAATCTGTGCTCCCAGTCCCGCCCTCTCCTGCTCCTCCACCTTAGGGAATTCCAGCTGATCCAGAAAGCACATCATTCTCTCCTTCCCTTCCGGGGGCTGAGCTTTTTAAATCTTTCATAGAATACCTTGAACACCCCATTTACTCTCTCCGCTCCCCGCTCCATCTCTCCCTCCTCATCTCTCACCCCCCCTATCTCCCTCGCTGCTCCCCTCTTCCTCAGTTGGTGGGCCAACAACCGGCTCGCCTTCTCCCCATATTCATACTGCACACCTTGTGCCTTCTTCCATTGTGCCTCTGCATTACCCGTAGTCAACAAGTCAAATTCTACATGTAGCCTTTGCCTTTCCCTGTACAGTCCCTCCTCCGGTGCCTCCGCATATTGTCTGTCCACCCTCAAAAGTTCTTTCAGCAACCGCTCCCTTTCCCTACCCTCCTGCTTTCCTTTATGTGCCCTAATAGATATCAGCTCCCCTCTAACCACTGCCTTCAACGCCTCCCAGACCACTCCCACCTGAACCTCCCCATTGTCGTTAAGCTCCAAGTACCTTTCAATACACCCCCTCACCCTTAAACATATCCCCTCATCTGCCAATAGTCCCATGTCCATTCTCCAGGGCGGGTGCTGTTCTTTTTCCTCCCCTATCTCCAGGTCCACCCAATGTGGAGCGTGGTCCGAGATAGCTATTGCCGTGTACTCCGTCCCTGTCACCTTCGGGATCAGCGCCCTTCCCAATACAAAAAAGTCTATCCGTGAATATACTTTATGGACATAGGAGAAAAACGAGAACTCCTTACTCCTAGGCCTGCTAAATCTCCAGGGGTCTACTCCTCCCGTCTGCTCCATAAAGTCCTTGAGCACCCTAGCTGCAGCCGGCCTCCTCCCGGTCCTGGACCTCGATCTGTCCAGCCCTGGGTCCAGCACCGTATTAAAGTCTCCCCCCATTACCAACTTTCCCGCCTCTAAGTCCGGGATACGTCCCAACATTCGCCTCATAAAATTGGCATCATCCCAGTTCGGGGCATATACGTTCACTAGAACCACCGCCTCCCCTTGCAATCTGCCACTCACCATCACGTATCTACCCCCGCTATCCGCCACTATGGTCTTTGCCTCAAACAGTACCCGTTTCCCCACTAATATAGCCACCCCACTGTTCTTTGCGTCTAACCCCGAATGAAACACCTGCCCCACCCATCCTTTGCGTAGTCTAACCTGGTCTATCAGTTTCAAATGCGTCTCCACATCTGCCTTTAATTTCTTTAGGTGTGCAAGTACCCGTGCCCTTTTAATCGGCCCGTTCAGCCCTCTCACGTTCCACGTGATCAGCCGGGTTGGGGGGCTCTTTACCCCCCCCACCCTTGTCGACTAGCCATCCCCTTTTTTAATCCAGCTCCTCACCCGGTTCCCACGTAGCCATGTCTCCCCCCGACGGCGCCCTCCCGCCTCGACCACCCCACCCCGTACCAGCTCCCCCTTCTCCCCAGCAGCAGCAACCCAGTTAATCCCTCCCCCCCCCCCCCCGCTAGATCCTCTTCTAGCGTAATTGCACCCCCCATGTTGCTCCCAGAAGTCAGCAAACTCTGGCTGACCTCGGCTTCCCCCCGTGACCTCAGCCCCCACTGTGCGAGGCCCCCTCCTTCCTGCTTCCCTGTTCCCGCCATGATTACCATAGCGCGGGAACAAAGCCCGTGTTTCCCACTTGGCCCCACCCCTAATGGCCGGCGCCCACAATTCCTCATCCTTCCCCCCCCCCCCCCCCTCCCCCACGACATGGGGAAGAGAGAAAAGTTACAGGGTCGCAAGATTAACAACTTGAGAAATCATCCCTTCCCACTTTTTCCCCCCCTTCACCCCACATAATCACACTACCACTTTGTCCCAAACGTTCTTTTTCTGGCCCGCCTATTCCAGCTGCTCCTCCACAATAAATGTCCACGCCTCTTCTGCTGTCTCAAAGTAGTGGTGCTTCCCTTGGTGTGTGACCCACAGTCTTGCCGGTTGCAGCATTCCAAATTTGACCTTCCTTTTGTGAAGCACCAACTTGGCCCGATTGAAACTCGCCCTCCTTCTCGCCACCTCCGCACTCCAATCTTGATATATGCGGATCACCGCGTTCTCCCACCTACTGTTCCGAGTTTTCTTCGCCCATCTGAGGACCATCTCTCTGTCATTATATCGGAGAAATCTCACCACTATGGCTCGAGGTATTTCTCCAGCCCTCGGTCTTCGCGTCATAACTCAATAAGCTCCCTCCACCTCCAATGGGCCCGCCGGTGCCTCCGATTCCATTAACGAGTGAAGCATCGTGCTCACATATGCCCGACGTCCGCCCCCTCCACACCTTCGGGAAGACCAAGAATCCTTAAATTCTTCCTCCTCGCATTATTCTCCAACACCTCCAGCCTTTCCACACACCTTTTGTGTTGTGCCTCGTGCATCTCTGTCTTCGCCACCAGGCCCTGTATTTCGTCTTCATTATCAGCGGCCTTTGCCTTCACAACCCGAAGCTCCTGCTCCTGGGTCTTTTGTTCCTCCTTTAGCCCTTCAATCGCCTGTAATATTGGGGCCAGCAGCTCCTTCTTCATCTCCTTTTTAAGTTCTTCCACACAGCGCCGCAGGAACTCTTGTTGGTCAGGGCCCCATACTAGACGGCCACCTTCCGATGCCATCTTGCTTTGTGCTTGCTTTCCTTGCTGCTGCTCTAGAGGATCCTCTGCAATCAGGCCACCTTCCTCTCCTTTTTCCATCTGTGTCCAGGGGGAATTCCCTTCTGGTTTACCGCACAGTGTTTTTAGCCGTTAAAATTGCCGTTGGGGCTCCTATTAAGAGCCCAAAAGTCCGTTCCACCGGGAGCTGCCGAAACGTGCGACTTAGCTGGTCATCGCCGCACCTGGAAGTGTAGATGAGGGCTTTAACAGACATTTTGGTTAGCCTGAAGTGCTGTCGCAGTTGGTTCCACGACTGGAGTGTTGCTATCACCACTGGGCTTGTTGAGTATTTATTCGGTGGGGATGGGAGTGCCATTGTGGCCAGTGGCCGGAGGGAGGTCGCTCTGCAGGAACCCTCCTCCATACGCATTCAGCTTCTGGCCCCTTTACTCTCTCTGCGGCTGCTGTCGAATGGTAATATTGCAGGTTTTGGAGGGCTAGGCTCCTCCTGGTTCTCGCTCTCTTCAGTACTCTCTTTGGGGTCCTTGCATTCCACCCCTCCCCCACACATACACACACACACACACAAAAATGCCGAGATCAGTTTTTCTAATGAATGAAGAAGTCCTTGTGGATGTAGATCGGAATGGATCTGTACAGGAAGAGGAACCTGGGCAGTACGTTTAACTTGATCTTCTGCACTCTCCCAACCAGGGAGAGTGAGAGTGTGTTTCATCTCTGTAGGTCCTTATTAACTTCCTCCGTCAGGGTGGTCAGGTTCCATTTGTGGATCCGTGTCCAGTCATGGGCAATTTGGATCCCCAGGAAGCGGAATTCGTGTCGGATCTGTTTGAATGGCATTCCCTCCAGCTCTGCCCCTCCCCCTTGCGGGTTCACTGGGAAGACTTCACTTTTGCCCAGGTTGAGTTTGTGGCCCGAGAAGGCTCCAAATTCTCTTTTGAGTGCCACGATTCCTTCCGTGCTGCTTTATGAGTCCGAGATGTAGAGGAGCAGGTCATCTACATAGAGCAAGACTCTGTGCTCTCTGCCTCCTCTCTATATCCCCTTACAGTTCTTTGCTGCCCTAAGCGTGATCGCTAGTGGCTAGATCGCTAGGACGAACAACAGCGAGGACAGCGGGCATCCTTGCCTTGTGCCTCTGTGCAGCTGGAAGTACTTAGAGCTGGTGGTATTTGTCCGTATGCTCGCTGTGGGAGCGCTCTGCAGGAGTTTCGCCCAGGCGGTGAACCCTGCTCCAAGCCCGAACTGCTCCAGTACCTCTATGAGGTACTTCCATTCGACCTGCATTGCGCAGGTCAAAGAGACACAGCCTGAGTGAGTGAGACACATCCAGAGTGTGAATTTGAAACTTGGTAATTTGGTGCAGTGAGGTGGTAAGTGGTAAATCTAATTCTGCTGTTTTTCAGTTAAAAGTGCAGTGTAGATTAGTGTATGATTGGCTGAAGCTGCCCCCACCCTAATTGCTGAGAGGCAGTTATCTGGCAGTCACCTGAGGCCTGTTTAGGGGCACAAAGGTACACATTGTATTCTTCTCTTTGAAGTTTAAGTAGTGTGAGTCATCCTCAAGTTTGTATAAAAGACAGACAGCGCACTCAGTAAGCGTTGCGCGGTTCAAACAGACACAGCCTGAGTGAGTGAGACGCATCCAGAGTGTGAATTTAAAACTTGGTAATTTGGTGCAGTGAGGTAATTCGGTGCAGAGTGGGAGAAGGTGCTTTTTCCCTACTGTTTTGTTCTCTCTCTTTCTTCTGGCCTGTAATATTTCATCAGCAGGGAGAGAACCTGAGAGCATCTGAGACCCTCAGAAGGTAAGTAAGTGATTTTTACTCTTTTACTTTTATTACCTTTTCAAATTGTGTGTGTGTGTGGGGGGGGGGGGGGGGGGGGGGACTGAAGTGACATCACAGAAAAGCTGTGACCTGATTGGCTGGTTGGGAATCTACACTAAATTTTAAAAAATAAGCATTGGTAAACTAATTAAACATTATTACTTAATTAGAATTTAGAGGGGTATCTAAGCCAGAGATCAGAGAGTACTGTATTTAGCTTTCACATTTATAGTAGAAATCTAGTGCTAGGAAACATATAGTTAACAGTAACTTTAAAAAAAAACTTTTAACTTTAAATTACTAATTAATTGACGCACTGTCAGTTAGAGGGGTGCAGTGCTCTGACTGTGAGATGTGGCAGGTCCGGGAGGCTTCCAGCGTCCCGGGTGGCTTCATCTGCAGAAAGTGCACCCAACTGGAGCTCCTCACAGACCACATGGTTCGGTTGGAGCAGCAGTTGGATGCACTGAGGAGCATGCAGTTGGCGGAAAGTGTCATAGATAGCAGTTATATAAATGTGGTCACACCCAAGGTGCAGGCAGAGAAATGGGTGACCAACAGAAAGGGCAGGCAGTCAGTGCAGGAATCCCCTGTGGTTGTCCCCCTCTCGAACAGGTATACCCCTTTGGATACTGTCGGGGGGGATAGCCTATCAGGGGAAAACAGCAGCAGCCAAAGCAGTGGCACCACGGCTGGCTCTGATGTTCAGATGGGAGGGTCAAAGCGCAGAAGAGCAATAGTCATAGGGGACTCTATAGTCAGGGACACAGATAGGCGCTTCTGTGGACGTGAAAGAGACTCCAGGATGGCATGTTGCCTCCATGGTGCCAGGGTCCAGGATGTCTCCGAATGGGTAGAGGGCATCCTGAAGGGGGAGGGCAAACAGGCAGAGGTCGTTGTACATATTGTTACTAACGACATAGGCAGGAAGGGGCATGAGGTCCTGCAGCAGGAGTTCAGGGAGCTAGGCAGAAAGTTAAAAGACAGGACCTCTAGGATTGTAATCTCGGGATTACTCCCTGTGCCACGTGCAAGTGAGGCTAGAAATAGGAAGATAGAGCAGCTAAACACGTGGCTAAACAGCTGGTGTAGGAGGGAGGGTTTCCGTTATCTGGACCACTGGGAGCTCTTCCGGGGCAGGTGTGACCTATATAAGAAGGACGGGTTGCATCTAAACTGGAGAGGCATAAATATCCTGGCCGTGAGGTTTGCTAGTGTCACATGGGAGGGTTTAAACTAGTATGGCAGGGGGGTGGGCACGGGAGCAATAGGTCAGAAGGTGAGAGCATTGAGGGAGAACTAGGGAATAGGGACAGTATGGTTCTGAGGCAGAGCAGACAGGGTGAAGTTGCTGAACACAGCGGGTCTGGTGGCCAGAAGTGCATATGTTTTAATGCAAGAAATATTACGGGTAAGGCAGATGAACTTAGAGCTTGGCTTAGTCCTTGGAACTATGATGTTGTTGCCATTACAGAGACCTGGTTGAGGGAAGGGCAGGATTGGCAGCTAAACGTTCCAGGATTTAGATGTTTCAGGCGGGATAGAGGGGGATGTAAAAGGGGTGGTGGAGTTGCGCTACTGGTTAGGGAGACTATCACAGCTGTACTACGGGAGGACACCTCAGAGGGCAGTGAGGCTACATGGATAGAGATCAGGAATAAGAAGGGTGCAGTCACAAAGTTGGGGGTTTACTACAGGCCTCCCAACAGCCAGCGGGAGATAGAGGAGCAGATAGGTAGACAGATTTTGGAAAAGAGTAAAAACAACAGGGTTGTGGTGATGGGAGACTTCAACTTCCCCAATATTGACTGGGACTCACATAGTGCCAGGGGCTTAGACGGGGCAGAGTTTGTAAGGAGCATCCAGGAGGGCTTCTTAAAACAATATGTAGACAGTCCAACTAGGGAAGGGGCTGTACTGGACCTGATATTGGGGAATGAGCCCGGCCAGGTGGTAGATGTTTCAGTAGGGGAGCATTTCGGGAACAGTGACCACAATTCAGTAAGTTTTAAAGTGCTGGTAGACAAGGATAAGAGTGGTCCTAGGGTGACTGTGCTAAATTGGGGAAAGGCTAATTATAACAATATTAGGCGGGAACTGAAGAACCTAGATTGGGGGCGGATGTTTGAGGGTAAATAAACATCTGACATGTGGGAGGCTTTCAAGTGTCAGTTGAAAGGAATTCAGGACCAGCATGTTCCTGTGAGGAAGAAGGATAAATACGGCAATTTTCGGGAACCTTGGATAACGAGAGGTATTGTAGGCCTCGTCAAAAAGAAAAAGGAGGCATTTGTCAGGGCTAAAAGGCTGGGAACAGACAAAGCCTGTGTGAAATATAAGTAGGAAGGAACTTGAGCAAGGAGTCAGGAGGGCTAGAAGGGGTCACGAAAAGTCATTGGCAAATAGGGTTAAGGAAAATCCCAAGGCTTTTTACACGTACATAAAAAGCAAGATGAGGGAGGGTGGGGAGGGTTGGAGGGAGGGAGAGCTAGAGGCGGATGGGGGGGCTTAATGTGTTGGGAGGATTTTGTGCTTGTTGTAAATTGTAAAAATGTTGAAAATTTGGAATAAAAATACTTTAAAAAAGATGTTGGCATGCAATTATTCACTTGGAATGGTGGGCTGCCTCTTTGCAAAGTATTTGGTTTTTTTTTTAAATCAGTGAGTGTGGGCGTCGCTGGCTGGACAGCATTTGTTGCCGGTCCCTAATTGCCCTTGAACTGTATGGCTGGCTAGGGCACTTCGAAGGTCAGTTAGGAGTCAACCACATTGCTATGGTCCTGGAGTCACATGTCGGCCAGGCAAGGTAAGGCTGTCAAGGACATTAGTTAACCGGATATTTTCACAACCATTATTGAGATTAACTTTCAATTCCAGATTTTACTTTTATTGATTCAATTTAAATTCCACCAGCTACCATTTGAACCCATATCCCCAGGACACTAGCCTGGGCCTCTGGATTATAAATCCAGTGATGTTCCCACTGTGCCGCGGTATCCCCCATCTTTCGTGCACTATGCCATTCAAGTTATTGTGAACATTGTCTATTTCTGTTGTTCTTGAATGACCACCAAATGTTACAAATTCATCATCAGACTCTCATGTGTCAGTTCATCTATTGTTGGTGTTGGAGCTAAATATCCCTTACATTCCCTTGGGGGGTTGCTGAGAATACAAAATGTTTTACTTTTATTCAAGTTTTTCATATTTCAACATTGAAAATACACAACATAACTAAGGAAAATATACACAAACGCTCCTCCCCCCCCCCCCCCAATAACCTAAAACAAAAACCCTGTTTTGCACCCCTCCTTAAGAGCTCTTTAAAATGTAATACAAACAAACTCCATCACTTGTGGAACCCCACACTCACCCCCTTCAAAACAAATTTGACAGTCTCCAACAGATCCCCCTGCCACACCGAGGCACAGGGTGGAGAAGCTGACCTCCACTCCAACAGGACGCGCCTGCGAGCAATCTGCGAGGTGAACGATAAAACATCTGCCCTGCTCCCGTCTGCAGCTCCGGTAAGTCCGACACCCCAAATATGGCCCCCAGGGGGCTGGGCTCCATCTCCACATGCAAGATCGCGGCATGGTGCTGAAGAACGACCTCCAAAATTTCTTCAACTTCGGGCAGGACCAGAACATATGTGCGCGATTGACCGAGCCCCTCTCACACCACTCGCAAGTATCCTCCACGCCTTCAAACAACCAACTTATCCTTGACAGGTGCTCTCTATGTACTACCTTTAGCTGTATCAACCTCAACCTCACACACGAGGTTGAGACATTCACCCTCCACAGCACCTCACACCACAACTCCTTCTCCAGCACCATCTGCATCTCCTCCTCCCATTTGGCCATAACCCCTATCCTCCTCCAAAATTCTCCTGTAGGTTGCCGAGATGACCCCCCCCCCCCAGCCCCAACACTGACATCACTCCTTCTGACAGCGAGGAGGGCGATGTCACCGCAAAAGTTGGGAAAACCTTCTTTGCAAAATCCCGTGCCTGCATATACCTAAAGGTCTCTCCCCACAGGATCCCAAACATCTCCCCCAACTCCTTCAAACTCATATACCGCCATCTAGAAATGACTCCTTCATTTCCATCACCCATGACTCCTCCCAAACCTGAAATCTAGCATCCAGCCTTGCTGGCTCAACCCCATGATTCTCCCGAATTGGCATCAGCATCGACCCCGCCCTAGCCTAAGCTCTGCTGAAATTGCCTCCATATCTTCAACGTGGCCACCACCACCAGACTTTCTGAATATTTCTATGGGGCAAATGGGAGCGGCGCCATTGCCAGCGTCCGCAACCCTGACCCCTTACAAGAACCTGCCTCCAACTTCACCCACAAAGCCTCCAACTCCCTGCACCAGACCCGCACCTTCTCCGCATTCGCCGCCCAATAACTGTACAACAGGTTTGGAAGGGCAAGGCCCCTAACTGCCGCCCACTCTGAAGCACTGCCCTCCTGATCCTCGCTACCTTACCTGCCCACACAAATGATGAGATCAGCTGTTCCACCCACATAAAAAATGTTTTCAGAAAATGACTGGTAGGCACTGAAATAGAAATAAAAACTGCGGCAAAATATTCATCTTGATCACCTGCACCTGGCCTGCCAATGATAGGGGAAAGCTGTCCCATCTCAATAGAACAATCAAAAGATTGATAAAAACTAATGTAGGCCCCTTACAGTCAGAAATGGGAGAATTCATAATAAGAAAGAAAGAAATGGCTGAGGAGCTAAATTCATACTTCGCAAAGGAAGACATGAATAATGTACCCCACTATGGACACCCCACTATGGGGCCCCTCCTCTTCAGACCCCCCCCACACCCCCTTCCAGACCCTTTCCAGGGCCCCCACTCATCACCCTCCAACCTCCCAGATGCCCCTACTTACCGACCCTTCATACCCTCCTCCATCCTTCTTTGATGGGCATGGCCCCTGCTCGGCCCCCGAGCCTTGGCAGCGCCACCCAGGCACCCATGCACTGCCACCATGGCAGTGGTCCTGCCAGCTTGGTTGTGTCACCTGGGGACCTTGGCTGTGCCAGGATGGCAGTGCCAAGGTGCCCACGTTCCAGGGGGAGGGCCAGGGAACCACCCTGCACTGTAACTGACCAGCCCATGGGCCTCCGATGGTCTGGGAGAGCCCCTGGGCACCGTACCGCCTTTGTGTGGACCAGTACTGAACGGTGCTCATCTGCGGCATCACTGGGGAGGCTGGTAGATCCCGGGAGGCCGGTGGATCCCTGGGAAGTTTGCCGAAGTCGCTTTTATTTATTTATGTTTTTTATGTTTTTAAAAACAAATTTAGAGTACCCAATTCTTGTTTTCCAATTAAGGGGCAATTTAGTGTGGCCAATCCATCTACTCTGCACATCTTTACATTTTAGGGGTGAGACCCATACAGCCACAGGGAGAATGTGCAAACTCCACATGGATAGTGACCCAGGGCTGTGATTGACTTGGGTCCTCAGCGGCGTGAAACAGCAGTGCTAACCACTGTGCCACCGTGCCGCCCCTGCTGAAGTCGATTTTAAACCGACTTTGGCACGCCATTTGATCCTGCCCCTTTTGGGCGGGATCCTGACTCCGACACCACGAGGGGCTTGGGTGGATCCGGCGAGGCATGAAGGCTGCCGGGAAGCCTGTGAAAGGCCTCTTCTAAGATTCACCGGCCACACTGTACTCGAACAAAGATGTGCAGGTTAGGTGGATTGGTTATGCTAAATTGCCCTTAGTGTCCAAAAAGGTTGGGTGGGGTTACTGGGTTATGGGGATGGGGTGGAGTTGTGGGCTTAGTTAGGGTGTTCTTTTCCAAGGGCCGGTGCAGTCTCAATGGGCTGAATGGCCTCCTTCTGCACTGTAAAATCTATGAAATCTATGGATCGTGCCCTGTGTTATTTAGTAGAGGTGTTCAAAATTAGAAAGGGTTTTGATGGAGTAAATGGGATAAACTTTCCATTGACAGGCAGGTCGGTAAATCATAGAATCATAGAATTTACAGTGTTGAAGGCCATTCGGCCCATTGAGTCTGCACCGGCCCTTGGAAAGAGCACCCTACCCAAGTCCACACCTCCACCCTCCCCGTAACCCCACCCCACCTTTTTGAACACTAAGGGCAATTTTAGCATGACCAATCCACCTAACCTGCACATCATTGGACTGTGGGAGGAAACCGGAGCACCCGGACGGTGGTAACCAATTGTAAAAGAACTGGCGGAGAGATCAGGAGAAGTTTATTTTGTGCAACAAGTTGTTATGACCTGGGATGAGTTGGAAAGGATGGTGGAAGAAAATTCAATAGTAACTTTCAAAGCAACATTGGGATATATACTTTTATACTTTTTTTGTTCTTTGATGGCGTGTGAGCATCGCTATCTAGGCCTGGATTTGTTGCCCATCCCTAATGGCCCTTGAATTGAATAACTTGCTGGTCCATTGCAGATGGTACGGAAGAGTGAGCTACTTTACTGTGGAATTGGAGTCACAAGTCGGCCAGACCAGGGACGGAAAGCAGATTTCCTTTTGATGAGTTATTTGCTGGTGTTTGTGGCTGAGGTAGTGGTGGTGTTGGTTTCCCCCCTGGCAATGCTGATTTAGGATTTTGAACTATATTCTAAACTTTTCTGTTGTCCCGGGTGTGATGTAAGCAGGCAGAGTTCCTTTCAATTGAAATTCTCTATCCCTGTGCTGTATTCAAAAATATAACAGAGATAGGGCTCTGAAGGGGAGGACAGCAGGGAAGAAGATTATGTTACTGCTCCATTTGCAAACCTCTTCTGGATTGTCCAAGACTCTAAACTGTTATGGTGATTCTGGTCATAAGACCTCTCTCTCAATGTTGAGTATTCCAAGGAATGTAATTCATTAGCTGATGGCTGGAAAGGCTTTGACTATTGTGTTATGGCCTAGGTGGTTAGTTTCTTTAATGTCGCAGCCATCAGGTGTGAATAGGCCATTCTTCTCTGTGATGAGCTAGGAAGAACATACATTCTATATAACCATTGTCCCGATAGACTTTCTGTCTCTACCTGAAATGTAGCTCTCTAGACCAAATGGTGAGACCAGTTACCAGTTTATCTTTGAAGTAATTATTGACATCAGCCTTGACAACTCACCAATTGTAATACCAGATGTGTCAGATGACCTGTAGCGGCCATCTTAAATCTTGGCTGGAATTTTATATAGATGGGGCAGGCGTGCCCCCGATCCCGAAGTGCATTAAATCACATGAGAAGACATCAGAAGTGCTTCCCGATGTCATCGTTCTTGCACGTGATTGAGGTCGTTAGGTGCGTGTGTGAATTGGCTGCACATCCTCCAACAACTATAGGGCCAATTTCTTGAAGTAAATTAAAGGTGTTGTGGAAAAGAAGCAGAACCTTTAACTCTTTAAGCAACAGCAGCTAAACGTCTAACAAATGGTAGCTGAGGATGGTTGCTGTGCAAATGTGAAGGGTTGAAAGATACAACTTTTCCAGACCAAACCAAGGAGTGAGCGAGAAGAAAAAAAAACAAAGATATATGGCTGAACCCAGGATAAAGATGGCTGGATAAGACTACTCCCCTTTATTTTCTGAAAGGGGATCGTACGACCAATAGAGAAGTGCAGTAGTTATGTGGACTAGGTAACTGCCTTGGGAAAGAGAAAACAAGGTATGGCATTGTCTCTATCTCTACCTTATGACAGTAAAATCCAGAGCAAAGTGTTTTCTGAGCTGGAATTGGAAGAGGTAGACTCAGAAGAAGGTCTGCAGTCTCTATTACGTTATATGGATAAAATTTATAAGAAGGATGACTTGTTAAGTGCGTATGAAGCATGGTCAGATTTTGATAGGTTCTGGAAAATAGAGGATTTCTCCATTGAAGACTATATAATGGAATTTGGCAGACTATATAAAAGGCTGCAGAAACACAACCTGGAATTTCCAGTCTGTGTTGGCCTTTAAATTACTTGATTGTGCTAGAGTGAGCAACATGGATAGGCTCCTGGTTTTGACAGGAGTTCAGTTTGCGGATAAGGATACATAATGTACGGCCATCAAATACCGCTTTTCAGCAAGAAGACATAGTATACTATAAGAGACACAATTTTAATGAATGGAAAGGTCCAGGGAAGATCATAGGCATAGTTGGCAAAACAATTATTTTGTAACATGACAATCAAACTGTTAGGGTACATTCATCAAGGATAATGGGTACAGATTACAAATTTTCAAATTTAGACAGAGCAGACAGACATGACGAGGACCCAGAGTCATCTGGTATGCACGTGTTACAGAAATATGAGGACCAGTTAACTGATATAGACAGGGTTTCTGTAGAGGAACACAACACTTCTGATGAATTAGAACAGGCCATTTTTCCGAAAGGACAACTGCCAAAAGTTGGTACAAAAGTGACATACTTGCCTGAAAGGTCTAATCAATGGAAGGATGCAACTGTTATTAATAGAGCAGGGAAGGCCACTGGAAAGTATAAACATTGGTTGAATGTACAGCATTCAGGAGAGGGAGTCAAGACAATGGATTGGGAACACAAAGTTCAAAATGGAGGGCACAGAAACGCAGTGCCAGTTCAGATAGTACATCAGATAGTGAACAGGTCTGCTGTTTGAGAACTATTGAAAGGACATCCCACAGCAGAAGGAAAAGATGAAGCAGTAGCAGTACAGAACAAGATACCAGGTGGGAGAGGGGACGTAGTTTATCAAGATCTCGGAACATGAGTAAGACTACGAATACTAATTGGAATAGAAGCCCACATGCACGTGAGATTTTGGTGGCTTCCAATAAATTAGATGAAAAAGTTATCAAAGATGCCAACAGCAAGAACTGCATAGTTGGAGTGAATTTGGGGTATACACGGATTAACCGGATAGGGGACAAAGAGTTCTATCCCACAGATGGATTTGCATAGAAAAGGTTCTTCTGGATGGAACTTATAAGGCAAAGGCCAGGCTCGTGGCAAGGAGATTTGAAGAAAATTTAGAAGATCAGGATTTAAGGGTAGATTCACCTATGGCAGGAAAGGTTATTTTAAAGGTCTTCTTGGCTCTATTAGCCACAAAGGCATGAGAATGCAAATCTATAGATATAAAAGCTGCCTTTTTGCAGGGGCATCAGCTCCAGAGAGACATTTTTCTCCTTCCTCCTAAAGAGGCAGCTAACACAGAAGGGGTACTCTGGAAGTTGAACAAATGTGTATATGGATTAAATGATGCGCCTAGAGTCTGGTATTTTTCGGTAAGGTCAGTTTTGTTAAAGTTAGGCTGTTACCAGTTGAAAGCAGATCCGGCAGTGTTTTACTGGCAGTATAAAGGAAACCTTTCTGGCATCTTTATGATGCATGTCGATGATGTTTGGGGGGTGGGACTAGTGATTTCGAAGCTATTGTAATCTCTGGTTTGAGGAAAGAATTCAGGGTTGGAAGTCAGTCTTCCTGTGCATTTAAATATATTGGACTAGAAATCGGACAGATTAAGTCAGGGGCAACTTTACGTCAGCAATCTTTTTTGGAAAGCATCAGCCCAATAGCAATTAGTCATGGCCGGGTTTCACAAAAAGAAGCAATGGTTTCAAAGATGGAAAAAGAGCAACTGCAAAGTTTAATTGGGCAACTGAATTGGTTAGGTAGACAGACTAGACCGGACGTGAGTTTTGATGTCTTAGAGTTGAGTACAAAAATGAATGATCCCAAAGTGGAAGACATAAGAGCAAATAAAGCATTGGTCAAACTAAAAATGCAGGAGTGTGTTTTGAGGTTCCCAGTTTTAGGTGACCGTAGGCACTTGAAACTCATAGTTTATAGTGATGCGTCCTATGCAAATTTATGTGATGGGGTTTCAAGCACAGGAGGTTTTATAATTTTCCTTTTGGGGAACAATGATAAATGTTGCCCTCTTGTGTGGGAAACAAAGAAAATAAAGAGAGTGGTCAAAATCACTTTGGCTGCTGAGACGTTAAGCCTTGTAGAGGCGGTGGATATGGCCTTTTATATATCTCAGATATTGACAGAAATTTTAGGATTAGGGGATTTGGGTAATATACCCATTGAATGTCACATTGACAATAAATCCCTGTGGGAAAATGTGCACTCTACAAAAAGTGTCAATGAAAAAAGGTTAAGGACAGACATCGCAAGTTTGAAGCAGATGTTGGACAGAGGGGAGATAGCAAAAATTAAATGGGTCGACAGGAGCTATCAATTGTCAGACTGTTTTACAAAAAGAGGGGCCAGTTCACAGAAACTTTTGGATATTGTTAATGAAGACTTTTTTTTTCCAGAAAAAGGAAAAAAAAAGAGAAGGGGGGAAATTGCGTGTGTGTTTTTGAGTTTCTTGTAATCTTGTTTTCACCTAATTATTTTTTTTCTCCAAGGAAGGGGAGACTGTTAAGTAATGGGTTAAGAGACATTCCAATTAGTTGTCTCATTTATGTTAAGTATCCAATAATTGACACTGATATGTAAAGAGGCTTCAGGTGGCCTTTGGGTCAGGTGATGTGATGTTAGAGTTTTGTGTGGAGTCTGTTGAAGTAAATTAAAGGTGTTTGTGGAAAAGGAGCAGAACTGTTGACTCTTTATACAACAGCAGCTAAACATCTAACACAATTAAGGCCATTAAAGCCCAATCAACAGTGATTTTACACTGCCTGTGTAATTTGTAGCTCATTGCACAGGCAAAATGGGTGGAAGCTCTTTATGCTTTTTTAATTTCCTCAACCAAGGGTGAGATAAAAGGGCCCCAAAGAAGTAACAGTTTCTCTGTGACAGAGAGTTTGAGATTGCAGCTGTGTGAGTATAGAGTTTAGTTTGAGTTTCTGAGTTATTGTTTGGTATTGGAAGCATGAGTTTCAGCATTTCAGTACTTCCTGGAAAGGTTTTCCTGAGGATTGGAGGACATTGCTCCATGATTTGGAAGGCACTTGTTCTCTGTATATGCTCCAATGGGGATAGTCTACACTGCTAGTGGGACCTCCCCTGAAAAGGAAAAGAAGTACAGGAGGGAGAGGAGGCAAGGTGAGTTCACTCAATTCCCCAGGCAGAGACCTGTGAGAGGAGAGGCACAGGCTTAGTTGGTGTAGGGAGGCCAAGGCGGGAGGGAAAGCCAAATACACCATTTCCCAGCAGCTAGAGCAGGGTTTCCCAAGCTTTTCCAGTTGCAGAACCATTTTGACCTCCCAAGAGTATTGAAGGAACCACTGAGAAACATTCTTATTATATTTGTTATAACCCTACAGCAGGCCCAGGGATCTGCAATGTCAGAGTCCCTGTGGCTTCACCTGAATATGATCTACCCAGATGAGGGAGTGGGGCTAATATCCTCTGTTCCCAGGACTGCTGGGATATAAATACCCCGACCCAGGTGGGGGCCGTGTGTGGTGACCCTTCAGGGAGTAGGAGTGTATAGTAACCTGAATAAAACCAAATCTTTGATACAGACAACGCTTCCGAGTGGCCGCTTGCTTAAGGGTCAAGTGAAGCTTCAGGAGGTGCCATTTCATCCGGGCCAGGCCCATCTCAATTAGGCCTCAGGAGGCCTCTACTCAGGTGGCAGAGATGCCACTAATCGGAAAGCTTGAAGCACTCGACGGTGAGACTGAAGATTGGACCCAGTACATAGAATGGATGAACTACATCTTTTGTCTGAACAACATGGTTGGGGACGACAGGCAGACGGTGACCCTCCTTGTGGTTTGCAGTGCAGAGACATACAGCATTATTAAAAGTTTAAGTTTTCCTGACACGCTCGACAACCGCCAGTTCACAGAGCCCATAACGCTGGTCAGCAACCATTTCAACCCTTATCATTTGCCGTTTTCATTTCCACACGGCTCCTCAACGCTAGGACGAGCTAATAATGGAATTCCTGGGCCGATTGCGCAAACTCGCCCGGTATTATCAGAGGTGCTCTGAGACTGGTTGGTTTCCAGAATTAGATTTGGGCGACCCAAAAACGTGAGACTGATCTGCACCTGAAAAAGCAACCGAGATCGCGTTATCCTGGGAGGGTGCAGAACGCGGTGTCCAGGAGCTCCGGGGGATGGCAGTCTTGAACCTCAGATGCCCGGCAAGGTATGGAGTGCCCCTCCCAAGGCGTAAATTTCGGACTCCTGCCATTGGCGGCACACTCCAGGGGACCAGGACCGATGGCACCAATTCCCCGCTGAAGGACACCGTGCACCCTGTACACCGGAATTTCCTGACGTGTGGAATGAGAGCACCTGCGCCAGAGGGAGACAGTGGGACAAACGCCAACAGGACACTTTGCCCACCCATGACTGACCCAGAACGCGGACACATTTCGTAGACAGCGAACCAGAGGTAGCGCACCACCTTTACTGCATTTCAGCACCACGGGTGGTGCCTATCCAGGTCACGGTCCAAATCAACGGTTTCCCAATTATGATGGAACTTGATACCAGAGCCACAGTCTTTGTCATCAGCCGCCGCACATATGACAAGATTTGCTCCGGGGTACGCACCTTATCGTTCAAGGATGCCAATGCCCGGCTTGCAACGTGTATAGGGGAACCATTTGAGATCGCAGGCACCTCAGAAGTCCCTGTGGAATATGGATCCCAGTCGGCGAACCTGCCACTACTGGTGGTGAAAGGTTCCGACCCAGGTTTACTGGGGCACGACTAGCTGAAACGCCTCAGTTTGGACTGGCAGCCAGTATGCCGAATATACCCTGTTGGCACATTTCCTGGGGGTGTTCCAGGAGACCCTTGGCACGCTTTGGGAGACCTCTGCCAGAATATCAGTGGACCCGGAGGCCCAACCGTGCTATTTTCCAGCCCAGCCCATTCCTTACCCTTTGAGGCCAAAGGTAGAGGCCGAACAGGACCTCTTGGAAAAGCTGGAAATCATCTACCCGGTGCAATTTGAGGTTTGGGCCTTGCCGGTCGTGCTGGTTATGAAGCCTGATGGGTCCGTCCGCCTTTATGTGGATTACAAAATGATGGTTAATCGGGCATCACATCTGGATCGCGACCCGGTGTTGAAGATTGAAGATTTATATGTGAGGCTCAGCAGTGGACAACTTTTACTAAGCCCGACATGAGCCATTCCTATCTCCAGTTGGTTTTGGATCCATCCTCCTGAAAGTACGTGACCATCAACACGCAAAGGGAGTTTTACGAATATACCAGGCTGCCATTCGAGGTTTTGTTGGCATGTGCTATATTCCAGATGGTGATGGAAAATATCCTTCCAGGGTTGCCCAAGTGGCAGTTTACCTGAATAATGTGCTGATCACCGGTTCCTCTGACCAAGCATCTGAAAAACCTGTCACACGTGCTGCGTAGATTCGAGACGGCCGGGGTCTGCCTGCGGCACAAAAAGTGTGTGTTTCACGCAACTGGAGTGGTCTATATGGGCTACGGGGTTGACAGGCATGGATTACATCCAGTGGACGATAAAGTCCGGAATATCCGACAGACGGCCATATCAAGCGATCCCACGGAGCTCCGTTCGTTTTGGGGCCTGGTCAACTATTATGGGACGTTCATCCCGAATTTGGCACGGTTTTGGCTGCGCTGCACCTGTTATTGAAGAAGAGCCAGCGGGGAATTTGGGACCCACCGCAGCAGGGAGCGTTTGCCGAAGTAAAGCGGCGACTGTCGTCTTCCCACTTGCTGACACACTTCGACCCGGCGAAGACCTTGTTGCTCACGTGTGACACTTCGCCCTATGGAATTGGGGCCATCTCGACACATAGGATGGACGAGAGTGCCGAGCGGCCCATTGCGTTCGCTTCACCGGGGGTGCCGGTGAAGTGAAATTACATCCAAATAGAAAAGAAGGGTTGGCATTGCTGTTTGCCGATTTATCAATATGTCTATGGCCATGCGTTCACGGCTTTTACCGACCATAAACTGCTTTTGTGGTTATTCAAAGAGGACAATGCATTCAGCATTGGGCTCTCCTTCTGACGATGAAGTATGTTTGGAACATCGCGCAGGGACGAAGATTCTCCTGTGGACGCTCTCAGCCACTTCAGGAGAATTTGGGGTCAAATCTGGATCGATCCAAGATCTCAAAAAGGTAGTTCCACTCCACCTTATCAAATGCTTCTTCCGCATCCAAAGATACTATAACTTCAGGTTTGTGTGCAGACGAGGGGGATGTAACATTGGCCAATAACTGTCTACCTTTCATAAGTCTATCTGATCCTCCGATATTAGAGTTAGGAGACAGGCATCACAGTGGCGCAGTGGTTAGCACTGCTGCCTCACGGGCACCGAGGGCCTGGGTTCAATTCTGGCCCTGGGTCACTATCTATGTGGTGTTTGCATATTCTCCCCGTGTCTGCGTGGGTGTCACCCCCACAACCCAAAGATGTAAATAATAATATATGTATAACTGTTGTAGTTCCAACGGCTGCGACCGGCTTTAAACATGTTATAACCTGCCTACGTACCATTGGCTGGGGACTAATGACAATCCCACAATCCTGTGGGATTGTGAGCTTCCCCATTGAGGGGGCGGAGAAACCATTAGTAAACTTCGAGTATAAATAAAGCTGGCCAGTTTAGGGACCAGCAGGAAGGAGTGTGCAGCAAGGGAAGTTGCTGCTGCTGTATATATATATATATGTTATTGTAAATAAATGTTATTACTTTGTATCCTTAAAACTCGTGCTGGATTCTTCGTGGCCCTCACAAAAAAACATGAAGGCCGCAACTGACTCTCAAAATGCAGGCACACTGCGCATGCGTGCCCGCTCATCAGTGTGTATGCCCGGAGTCCAGCAAGAAACACCACCTCCTCCTGACATCAGCGCACTGACCCAGGAGCAGGTTTTTTAAAAATTCAATGCCGTCTTCCTGCCTGAAGCGGTGGCAGAGGACAGGTCATGCGCCCCGAACACTGACATCACGTGCTCTGAACGCGATGGCGATTCCTCCATTTTGTCAGCAGAAAATAAGCAACGGGACTGTAAAATTTAAAATGAATCATTTTGTTGTAAGGAAGAGAGGGCCAGAGGTACAACCAGGCCACAATCTCACAACAAAACCTGCTGGAGAGAGGGGCTCAGGAGAATCCACAGCAGGACAAAGCAGTGGTGGTGTGAGCTGTTCAGGAGAATCCACAGCAGGACAAAGCAGTGGTGGTGTGAGCTGTTCAGGAGAATCCACAGCAGGACAAAGCAGTGCTGGTGTGAGCTCCAGGACCTCTGATGAACAACCCATACAGAAATGTAACATTGAATGACAAAGCAAGTGAAATTATGAGAACCAAGCAGGCTCACCTGTGTCATTAAAGGTAAGTGAAAATGGTGGGTCACTAAGGTCGGCCGGCATGGGTCGCGACGGACGGACGGCATGGGTCCCAAAGGTTGTCTGGTTGGTAAAAATGGGTCCCGGATAAAAAGTTTGAAAAACACAGTGTTGGACCATTATTTCCAACTGTATTGATCTTAGACATTTTGGTAATTCATTAGAGTAGTGTTAGTAATAAATAACTTTATTTATAAAGCAAAGTCGAATGTTCTTTGTTCACACTACAATATCAAGATTCAACATCGGCCAAATCAAAGAACATTACAGGGTCAGCCATTACATCTGTAGTTCAGCAAGCAAGGAATCCTTTACAGTGAGGAGATTCCACCAGGAGAGCGGCCTGTTGCAGTCCAAAGACAGGACAAATACAAACATTATTGGACAACGTTAGACTACCAACCCCCAACAAAAACATCAAATTTGTATAAAACGTGAACTCTTTAACACTATAATCTAAGCACCCGCTCGCCGGGGGTCTGTGAGTGGGAGCTGCAGAATACCCACATTTGTAACTTCCCATCTCCAGGCCATCTCCAGCTACAGCCGAGAGGCTCGCCAGCCCACCCTATATTAAATATTGAGAAAAATCATTAACAATACGTCACAACTCCACTTAGAACAATCCAGTAACAACAGTAAGAGCAATATATACAGCACTAGCATAACAAGAAACCACTTCAACAGTAACAACTTTTCAGTGTAAATCAACCATATCCACAAAAATTATTTAACTTCCGAACGTACAGAAATTTAACTCTTCGACAGAAATAGAGAAGAGTTTACACAGAATTCAAACCAAGTTTCCGAACAAAGATGTCAAAGAAGAGATCTTTTCCCTCAACCGAGACTCAAAGATGGGCCGGATGTAGTACCAAACCGGATACCCTCTTGAATAGGGCAGATTTTGCCTTGTTAAATGCTGCCCTTTTTTTCGCCAACTCTGCACCAAGGTCCTGGTATAGCCAGATCCAGTGACCCTCCCATTTAACGTCCCAGTGCTCCACCACAGGATCTGCTCCTTTTCTTTAAAATTATGGAACCCTATGATCATTGCTCGAGGGGGTTCCCCTGCACGAGGTCTCGGTGACAGCGTGAGATGAGCCCGATCAAATTCCGAGGGGGGGGATTTAAAACTTTATTGCCCACCATCTTGGATAGCATGCAAGCTACATATTCCGTCCGCTCCGGCAAACCCATGAGGCGGATGTTTTGTCTTCGAGACCTGTTTTCCAAGTCACTTACTTTATTTCACAAATACTTGTTCCACTCCAGGACAAAAGACAGGTTTTTGTTGAGCGCCAATGATCCGCTCGTTTGTGTTTGGAGATGGCCAGCTCCATATTTCTGACCATGTTGCCCCATGCCTCCATATTTTTGCTCCTCCCTTCCAATTGACCTTTTTACTTCTCAGGCCAGCTCCCATTGGTACTTTTTCAGTTCGGCCACCACGATGCGGCTGATGTCCTCAGCTGATGGCCACGCGGGGGGAGGGAACTTTCGGCGCTGCCATTTTGTCCCCTGCCGATTCCAGGGAAGCTTTTGATTCTGAGGAGCATGCTTGGCTCCCTCCTCTTTTATTTTTGTTGTTTTTCGGCATACCTTTCTGCTATATTGTTTCACCTAGTGAATTCTTAACTTTTTGTGATTAGTGCTGCCATTTTAGCACTTTCCAGATCGGGTTTGGGTCGGAGCTTCTCCCCTTTGGGAGCCCCTAGGCCAGGGTATAGAGGCAATGCAACAACTAATTGCAAATGTCTGAGAGTCAGTGCTGCAGCAGGAGGCTCCACCTTTCCAGGGACACAGTGACATCAATTTGTGACATGATAGGTCCAGAAACCGTCTCCAATGCATGGGAAAGGTGGGGCATCACCCCATGCCAGTGGCATAAGTACATAAGATATAGGAGCAAAATTAGGCCATTTGGCCCATCGAGTCTGCTCTACCATGCGATCATGGCTGCTCTCATCCTGGCCTAAACTCCACCGTTCTGTCCATTCTTTTTTTAATTTAAAATTTAAAAAAAATTTAAAACAGATTTGTAACATTTACAGAGAAAAAAGGCCATATACAAAAGCCTTAACAAATTGAAAACGAACAGTAGGAAAGAATAAACATATTAATAAGTCACCTCCCCTATCAGCTCCGTTTGCCCATGCCCCACGTGTTCAACTAAACTAATGTGGCTTTAACCCCCCCCCCCCCCCCCCCCGGTGCTGCTGCTGTCGGTTTCCTACGCTGTTCCCTGCAAGCGACTTTCTCCCCCGGGGGATCCCTGATCCCCCCCCCCCCCCCCGCCCACTTAAGTCTTCTCTGCTCTCCTACCCGGCTGCCCCCCCCGCCCCCCGGGACTTGACCTGCCAGGTCCGCCCTGCACTTGGCCCTAGCCCGCCCCTTCTCCTACTCTCCCTGGTGCCCCCTGACCTACGCTAGCTACGCTGACCCCTGCCCTTGGCGCCTGACTGTCTCCCACCCAAGTGCTCGGGGCCTCCCCCCACACACCAAGGACCCATTAACCTGATTGTATCTCCCCGTGCCCTTTCAAGTCCCTTAACCAGCCCCTAGCCCATCCCCCCATCAGAGGCCCCGATCTCCCGCCAAAAGATACCAAGTGCAGGGCCCCCCTTGCAGGGCCCCTCTCCCCCCCCCCCCCCCCCCCCCCCCCCCCACCCTCGTTGCAATCTGCCAAAATCACCCTAAGCAGTGCGCCCCTCCAGCCCCCGCTCTCTGTCCAGGCTGAAAACAATCTTAGATAAAACATTACAGTACAGGATAATTTAACAGACCGCCGCCACACAAAAGCTCTGTGAGCCCAGAGTCCTTTAGTTCAAGTCCAGCTTCCAGCTTCTTCTTTTAATAAAAGTCCATTCCTAGTCAGAGCCAGTTAGGTTAACAGTCCGCCGCCACTGTAGAGCACTGAAAAAACTAAGTGCCCGTTAGTTCAAGTCCAGCTTCTTCTCTTTAATGAAGGCCCAAACCTGTTCTGGTGTCTCGAAGTAGTGATGGAGTTCCTCAAACGTAACCCAAAGCTTCGCAGGATACAGCATTCCAAACCTCACTTGCTTTTTGTAGAGGGCTGCCTTTACTTTGATGAATCCTGCACGCCTCTTGGCCAGCTCCGTTCCCAAGTCCTGGTAGATGCACACCTCGCAGTTCTCCCATCTGCTGCTCCTCTCCGCCTTGGCCCCATCGCAGCACACGATCCCTGTCAGCAAGCCGGTGAAAGCGGACCACCAAGGCCCTCGGTCGGTCGCCCGTCCTGGGCTTCCTTGCGGGGGCTCTATGCGCCCCATCCAACTCCAGGGGTCGAGGGAAGGCCTCCGCTCCCTGGTCCCTGCCGTCCGCCATGCTTCGCCGCCCGGTCTGGCGTCCCCCGCTGCTCCTGCTTCGATCTTTGCCGCTCCACTCGACCACTTCTGATCCAACTGTCCATACCCCGGGGGGAAAACCTCTTCCCTTCGTCTCCTCCACCGATTCAGGTCGGCAGGTCCCGAAAAAATCCTGTGAAACAGGTCCGTTTGCCCATGGCGGGCGGGAGCGATCCGACCTGCGACCTGCTTCCTCGAGGGCGCCACCGTAAGTCTCCTGTCTGTTCTGTCCATTCTAACCATTACCTTCAACCCTTTACCAATTAAAAATCTGTGTTACTCCTCCTTAAATTTACTCACTGTCCCAGCATCTACTACACTCTGGGTTAATGAATTCCACAGAATCACACCCCTTTGAGAGAAGTAGTTTCTCCTCAATCTGTTCTAAATTTGCTACCGCTTATCCTAATACTATGGCCTCCCATTCTAGAGACTTCTACGCCTCCAGTTAATTTCAGGGCTCAGTGGTGTTAAGTTAGTGACAGATGCCACCTTCGGACATGCCCGTACTTTCATCAACTATCAAGACAGATGAGGGAAGCAAGGTGGAGAGGTAATGAGATTCACAATGATGGGGAGTTCCCCTGCATCTAGCACATCAAGACGCCAGCGGGAGAGCCAGGAGCTTTCATCAACAGGAAGGGAATCACTCGATAAATGTACAAATTGTCTGTGAGCACAGCACACCTGGATGACAAGGACTATTCCTTGAAGAGGTGTCTGATGGCCCCACTCTGTCAATGGCTAAGGCAGAGGAGAGACACAACAGGAGTCGTACATCCACAAGAGGGATTAAGGGTTATGGTGTTCGGGCCGGAAAGTGGAGCTGAGTCCACAAAAGATCAGCCATGATCTCATTGAATGGCGGAGCAGGCTCGAGGGGCCAGATGGCCTACTCCTGCTCCTAGTTCTTATGTTCTAAGAGTGGTGGTGGAGAGGAGCCTTCATCCGCCATCGCATCCTTTGATACCATACGAGTGACTTCTGCCTGATCTGTCGTTGAGGACTTATTTTGGATGCGCTTTGTCTGGTTCCTGCCCTCTGACCTTACCGTCATGGATGACCCTGCCAGGAGCTTAAGACTCCCAAAGGCATTGCTCTCAGGATCAGCTGAACATTCGAGGTTTTCCTCCACAAGGTAGCAGTCCATGAAAAGGCTGCAGCAGTAGGGAGAGCCCCAGTTGTTGCGGTTCTCTTGCCACTGGAACTGGACCTACGCTCTGACAAGGGCGGTGTGTCTGCTGATGTGCAACGGCATACCCACGTTACCCATCCATAAAGGATGCCGCGCACCAGGCGCGTCTACCTGGAAGAAACAAGCACCCCCCCCCCCCCCCCCACTCAGACAAACTCTGCGCCCATCGGCGAGAGGTGACGGGCATAGGGCCGTGAGATCTGGAAGTCCCTAGTTTTGGACAGGCATGTTGGTGATGGATTTTGATTTAGTCATCTTGCTCTTGGAATGGGAACAGGGAAGCATTTCAGCAGCGTTCTTTGCGACTGAGCAGCCCTCTTCAGGGTCCATGCTATTCACCCCACATGAGGATAGGGCCAGAAAAGATGCCGTAAAAATAGTTAGTTCCCTCCCCAACATGGCTGGAAAACCGCATCCAGCAGGCTCATCTACATGTGGTCAGAAGATCAAAGTTAAACTCAATTTCAGAATCCCTCATGGATAGGAAGCAAAACGATCAACCGGAACGGAGAACTGCCCTAGTTGCCCGTGAACTCCGGCAGTTCAACATTGACGTTGCTACCTTGCAAGAGATCTGAAGAGCAGGCGAAGGGCAGCTGAGGGGCGATGGCGGTGGATACACCTGACTTCACCGTCAAAATCAAATTCATCAACCGACTCTCGGACCTCCCTGTCGGCATCAACAAGCGTCTCATGACCCTCCATTTACAACTTGCCAAGAACTAGCAGGCAATGGTCATGAGTGCCTATATCCAACCATTGATGTCAACGATGAATCCAAAACTGGCTTCTACTCCATCCTGGACACCATACTCTCCAACATTCCAAAGGAAAATAAGATCATTCTCCTTGCGGACTTCAAGGTCATGATTGGAGAGTCCCAAATCTGGAAAGGAACCATCGGAAAGGAAGGAGTTAGGACTTGCAACTCCAACGGGGTTCTCTTGCTTGCCCAATACATGGAACACCAGCGTGTCATCACTGACACATTGTTCTGCCAAATGGAGTGGAGGAAAACTGGGAAGAGCTGAAGGCGGCCATCATCTCAAGCTGTGAAGAAACCATTGGTTACAAGACTAAGTGCCACATGGACTAGGTGCCTCATCCA